>NW_027326647.1:0-35000 GCF_030463535.1 Salminus brasiliensis
TAAGAACCTCTAATATACATCATTCTGTCCGCGGAGAACCTCTAATATACATCATTCTGTCCGCGGAGAACCTCTAATATACACCAATCCGTCATTCTGTCCAAGGAGAACCTCTAATATACACCATTGCATCATTCTGACCACGGAGAACCTCTATAATACTCCACTCTTTTCCTTCTTCTATCCATGCAGAACCTCTGTTATACATCGTTCCATCATTCTGTCCATCCGTCTGCAGAGAAGAAACCATTATCCATACAGAGAACCATTCCAGAGAACCATGCATTCTGAATGTTTACAGTTATATATACAGGAGGTATATGGCCGTTGGAGAACCATTTGTAAGGAACACAGGACTCTGTGAGAGCTGTGAGAGCTGTCTGTGGAGTCAGGCTGGAATCTCACCTGTTCCCTCTGCGGGCTGTGATACAGCTCCTGAGCAATCAGCCCGTCGCCAGTCGTCTGTAATGGCTGCTGAAAGGCTCTGAGAAGCTCTCCAGCATGTTTTTATTAATGTGGTTTTATGCTCTTCACTGCAGAGCTGGACTAATGTGTCTGTTGCTTTTGCTTGTTGAGGCTGTTAATTAGTCTTTAATTTACCCAGAGTTCTTATTAGCACGGTGCAGTAAATGCTGTCTGGCTGAACGGCAGTGTGTGGTGAAAAACATGATTATCACATATATATATATATATTGATATGTAGTAACATACAGGATATGTGATCATTACATATATACATACTGATATATAATACATACGGGGACGTGATCATTACATATATACATACTTATATCTAATACATACAGGACATGTGATCATTACATATATAGATACTGATATATTATACATACAGGATATGTGATCATTACATATATACATACTTATAGATAGTAAATACGGGATATGTGATCATTACATATATACATACCTATATATAATACATACGGGACGTGATCATTACATATATACATACTTATATCTAATACATACAGGACATGTGATCATTACATATATAGATACTGATATATTATACATACAGGATATGTGATCATTACATATATACATACTGATATATAATACATACAGGATATGTGATCATTACATATATACATACCTATATGTAATATATACGGGGACATGTGATCATTTACATATATACATACTGATATATAATACATACAGGACATGTGATCATTACATATATACATATGTGTATATATATAATATGGGTCACATGATTATATATAGATACTTACTTGTATATAATACATATAGAACACATTATACACATATACAGTAGGTACTTGCATATTAGCAATACATACGGCACATTATTACGCATGGATGCTTACATATATATAATATTTATGGAACAGATTATTGCGTATTGATATTATTACATATAGGTGCTTATATATATAACATATATGGGACATATTTCTGACCCCACATTCTAAAAACAAACCAATGGATAGTTGTGTTTTGGGCATATTTTTAATATATTGATTTTTTTGTATATGTTTCAGAAGCTTGCGGCCCTCCCTCTGAGCACAGCGACACTGAGAAGGATCGACGGACCCCAGAACCAACCAGAACCAGCGAGAGTGATTTAAAGGAAGACTGGGATTTTTTTTTCTCAATGTCATTTGGACTGTTTACACGCCCTGAATGGTTTCAAAAGATTCGCTGAAGACTCAAGACTATTCTGAAGAGTATTTTGAAGGTCTTCTGCTATTTTATATATTTTTCGCCCATCTCTTTTTAAAACTGGTGGAATAAGAGAGTTTTCTTCACCTTCGTGGTGATTGAGCCATACCTACAATGTTATCTCGGCCGACGCCGACGTTTGTGAATCGCGCGTTGAATTATTTACAGCCTGACCAAGAGGGCCGTCAAGATTAGCGCGATCGCTCGCGGGACTGCCTCGAAGATAAGCCTCCGGAAACATGAGCAGCCATTTGTGTTGACTCTATGGTTGGTCAGATGTGCGGTGAGAGTGGCCTCTAAAGGGCTGTGTGGTCAAAATGATTCCCCATCACACTGACCTTAACCATTCCAAAGATCTCACCACCCTACGTAGTCCTCTAAAGACGTAGATCAGCACAAGACCTAGCGACGTCGCGGTAATGCCGTTAACAGAGTCGATACTTACGCTCTTTTAAATACGTGAGAAATTTGCATTCAGGGAGTTTTACTAAAGACTTAAGTGCCACTGCTGACTATAACGAGTGCCCGGTATTGTCTCGTAAAGATGTCGTACAGAAGTCGTACGGAAGACGGCCACGGCGACGACGACTACAACAAGCCAGAAACATTAGTTTACATTTTACGGTGTTTACAGTTGACCTTAAGTGAGATTATTCATCTTAATAAGTGCCGAAACGGGGGAGGGTATACTTAACGAACACAGCGTAAAGCCTTCCGAAGTCACACGACGTTTGATGTAACTCAATTAATAAGCGAAGCCATCGTTACTCTTCAGGCGTAAAATAGCACTTTTCTTCGGTTTTGTCACAAGGTGGATGAAGGAACGTCTAACGTCGCCTCAAAGGACGTAGAACCGGTTGGCATCTTGATTGTTTGCGTTCCAAAGCGTCCAACCATCAGAGCACGTCGTAGACCCCCTCCTCCCTTTGCACATCCCCCTCCTTCTCGTCCCAGGCGTTAATTTATGGACTGTTTTGATACGTACTCAAACCTCCAGGCCCGTCACTTGCTCGTCTCCCATGCGGCTCCCCTGAGGAGGTCTGTTTGGAAGGAGGATTCTGGGTTCTTCGTTGTGTGACGGGGTTGAGTCAGCGAGAGAAAATAGCCATGTTTAGTCACAAAAAGATCACCATGCCCACCTTGGGAGCTGGAGTGTGTGTCACCCTCTGCTTCCTGCTAATCTCCGCGCCCCTGATCGCAAGGTCGGCCGGCGCGGCGGACCCCATGAGAGCCAGAAACGTGCCCAGGAGGCCCACCAGCGCCCCCACCGTCAGCCCCAGGCCCAGCAGCTGGGGGTTCCTGCTGCAAGCCAGGGGTGGGAGGAAGGGCCTACTGGGACGACAGAGGTCGACGCTCGTCACGGCGGAGACGCCGCCCCGGCCCCAAGCCCAGGTCATGCTGTCCAAGAACGATACGGCCAATGCCTTGAAACCACCGCTCGGGGCGGCCCAGGTGGCTCCGCCCCCCCGCCGGCTGGTGGAGGTGGACGTGTGCCGCGGCTACTACGACGTAATGGGTCAGTACGACCTGACCTTCAACTGCTCCAAGGACGACTTCATCTACTGCTGCGGGACGTGCCACTACCGCTTCTGCTGCCCGGACCGCTCGCGCCGCCTGGACCAGAACATCTGCCACAACTACCACTCTCCAGTCTGGGCCAACACGGCGCCGCCGGGCACCAAGCCCCCAAACCACATCCCCGACCCCGACCTCAGCCGCATCGAGCAGAGCAACAACACCATCTACGTCATCGGAGGGGTCATTTCCTTCACGGTGGCCGTGGCCGTAGCCATTAAGGTGGCTTTTCACAAGGCCTCGCGGCAGCCCCGCAACAGGGAGCTCAATATGCCCAGGTGATCCCCCTTCGATTGTATTAGCTAGCCTAGCATGCTTCTGGTTAGGCGGCCGAGTTGCCGGTGCTGGTGCCGGCCAACATCGCTTTAAAAGTGGTGAGGGGAGAGAGCGCCATCTACCCACCCGGAGAGAGACCGGCTGAGCCGTATTAGTATATAACTGAAATATAATGAAAATCACTCATATCTACATTATTAGTTGTAATAATGCAGAATAAATCCTTTTTACCACCCTGTTATGCTATACATTATTGAGCGACCTAAATTAACTAATTTAAATGTGAGCTTAATTCATTCAATAATGATTTAAAATTAAATATAAGCGTGTGATTGGAAGCACCTTGATTCATTTGGGTTCTAGATTTATTATGTTTATTAATTTAATAAGAGTTTAAAGAGTTTAGAGTTTAAAGTGAGGTTTTATAAAATAATAAATGCTAAATATCACAAATTCAGCCCCTTTTCACGCTACTTTGTTGCAGTAGAAATCTCTTAAATGTGTTTATCAGTCTATCAGCCCAGCTGCATGTTGGGTAATGGACATTTTAGGTGCTATAGGTTCTGTAATTACTGTAATTACAGACTAAAAAGCACTGAATTATCTGCATAACAAGGTGGTAACAAAGTGTTTGCAGTTAGCACCATGCTAATTATGAATATATTCAGTATAATTATGAATCATTCAGTATCTATTATGTATCATTTAGTATCCACTATGAATTATTCAGTATCCACTATGAATCATTTAGTATCCACTATGAATCATTTAGTATCTATTATGAATCATTTAGTATCCACTATGAATCATTTAGTATCCACTATGAATTATTCAGTATCCACTATGAAGCATTCAGTATCTATTATGTATCATTTAGTATCCACTATAAATCATTTAGTATCCACTACAAATGGCTATTTAATAACAGGGTTTGCAGGACTAGCGCTCCAGGATTCTGTGCCGCTGGATTCTGGATAAGGGATGAACTGATCATGTCAGGATGCTTTTAATCTCGTTCTCAGCCTCTGTTTTCTCATCTCTCTCCGCTGGCGTGTGTTGGCAGGGCTCTGGTGGACATGCTGCGCCACCAGTCCAGCCCCGTCCAGCAGGGCGAGCGAAACAACAGCGTGGCTCTGGGCACCGAAAGAGAAGGAGGAGGAGGAGGACAGGGAACCCTCGGACGACCACCCAAAAACCTGTATCCAACCCTGCAGAGCAAAGACAACCGACGTAAGTGGAAAAGGCGACGGAATCAATCCTTTAAACTGTCTAATTACTACTGAATTATTCATTCTAATTATTCATGAATTATTAAGGATCCACTATGAATCGTTCAATATCTACTATGAATCATTCAATATCTACTATGAATCATTCTCTATCCACTATAAATGATTCAGTATCCACTATAAATGATTCAGTATCCACTATGAATCATTCAGTATCCACTTTGAATCGTTCAGTATCTACTATGAATCATTCAGTATCTACTATAAATCATTCAGTATCCACTATGAATCATTCAGTATCCACTATGAATCATTCAGTATCCACGATGAATCATTCTCTATCCACTATGAATCATTCAGTATCTACTATGAATCATTCTCTATCCACTATAAATGATTCAGTATCCACTATGAATCATTCAGTATCCACTATGAATCGTTCAGTATCTACTATGAATCGTTCAGTATCTACTATAAATCATTCGGTATCCACTATGAATCGTTCAGTATCTACTATGAATCATTCAGTATCCACTATGAATTATTCAGTATCCACTATGAATCATTCAGTATTTACTATAAATCATTCTCTATCCACTATGAATCATTTAGTACCTACTGACACATTCAGTATTAAATATGAATCATTTAGTATCTACTATAATTATTCAGTATCCTTTATGGATGTACTTGCATAAATGTGGAGAGCAGAATTCTGAGAGGAAACCCTTGGTGAGACGCCTCCTTCAGGAGTCTCCGAGTCGGAGGAGACGCTGATTTGATTTCAGACAGCTGCAGTATCTGACCCGGGGTGATGTCAGTTCGGGACAGCGATCTGCACGTTGGGTGCACATGGGGATTTTGATGCCCGGGAGTCCTGCAGCATATGCTTGCGATGCCTGCGGAGCCTGCTCAAAATTATTCATTAGTTTCTATAAAAACAAAAAGTACAAAATACTTCAGCTACATCATTTGTCCACTGGTCCACCGCACTCGGCCTCGGCCTTGCGTTGAATTAGGGACCAGTCTGAATGTATGCAATGCTAGCTGAGAACCTTCAGAAGCTCCTCCTTGCCGTGTGCAGAGTGTAGAGCAGCTTCCGTGGTGGGAGTGTGGCGTGATGCTGACCTGACATTTCCTCACATGCTAATCCCGTGTTCCTCTGTTTCTCAGTCGGGAATCTGCAGCACAACTTCATCCACACTTCAGGTTCCAGCCCCAAACACACCGCCACTATTGGTAAGTCAGCTCAGCCCACGACTCCCCACGACTCTCAGGGGCCGTATTACGGCCACAAAATTCTCTTGCGGTGTTAGTACATTTCACTCAATTTGAAAAAATTTAAAAATGGAAAGTTTGGGCACTCCTGGTCTGAATGTCTCCTTTTATATATTATATATTTTAATATAATATTTAGTTGATATTTGAAAGTAAAAAAAATGAGTAAACACACACACTTCTGCACATTTTAATACCCGGTTATTCTTTACTTGCTGAATTTAATTCAATAAAGCATTAAATATTTAACATAATATAAATAAAATGATCTTTTTTATATAAATCATGTCATATTTTAGTGACCTGAAGAGGACTGGGTCACTTATTAAGACTTATTAGGACATCTTCTTCAGTCTTCTCCCTTCAGCAGCTGTGCTAGGCAATAGAGCAATAGAGCAATAGGGCAATAGGGCAATAGGGCTGGGCGATACGGTAAATAAATATTGTATATTTAAAGACAATATACACGATATTCAGACGTGATCGCAGACAAAATGCACTAATAGTGATGTTTATTTTTTTGTCTACATTTATTTCTGATTTTGTTATTTTCAATTTTCCCCCCAAATTTGGATCAGCAGTTCCCCGTCCCGTTTATTAACTCCCTCCGGGACGGGTGCAGCCAGCCAGCGCCTCTGGTTTGTAATGAAACGTGCAGTAGATGAGTGTTTATCAAGCACTGACGATATCCTCAAGAAGAGCATTCATCACCATACGATAATGGGGACGGGATGGGACGGGTACCCGGCTCCGATGCACCCGGCCAGCAGACGCCAGTGGCTGCGAAGGCCAGTTGCGCTCTCTCTGGGCCTCGGCTGCCGATGGCTGGCAGCATGAGCGGGATTCAAACCTGCGGCCCTCTGCTCATAGTGACCGCGCCTTAGTCCTTAATGTCATCTCAGCATGGGGTGCACAAAAATAAAAGCTCATGGCTGTATGTAAGTAAGTGTGGGCCTTTGATTGACGTGTTCATGCCCTTCTCCACAGAGCACGCTCCTCGCATGAACAACATGCAGCTGGCCACAGGCGGGACGCTGAAGCCCAGCAAGCACACCAACGCCATGAAGCCCCAGCCGTCCTTCCACCACTCGCTCCACAACCTGGCCCAGCTGCCTCCCTCCTACGAAGCCGCCATGAAGCCTGAAATGAACAGATACTCCTCCCTCAAACGCCTCGGTGAGTCTGCATGAGCACCTCCACTGAAAAGCACTGAATGTCCACAAATATCCAGACGCCCCCTTCTGATCCACGTAGCAACGAAAAGCACTGGCCGATAGAGCATAGCGCTTTAAGGCAGCCTCATATGACCCTGAGGTCCCCATGACCAACAGCAAGCATGGCCTAGAAGGCCAGCATTGGGCTGTGGGGTTCTTTGGAGCGGTAGAGCTCCATCCAGTACCTTTGGGATGGAGTTGGAGTGGCAGTGACCTCACTGATGCTCTTGCTCGGGAGGCTGTATGCAATCAAATTCTCATCCCAGAAGTGTTCCGACATCTTAGGCGCTTTTACCACAGCAAGCGGGAACAACATCCCCGGTTAATAGGCTTGATTTCAGTAGGATATATTTATTTATATGGATATATTATTGGACAAAAGTATTTGGACACCTGCTCGGTCACGGTTTCTTCTGAAATCAAGGCTATTAAAAAGAGTTGACTGCCGCTACTGTCCAGGAAAGAAGACTTTGGAAGATTTTGGAGGAGCATTGCTGTGAGAATTTGATTGCATTCAGACACAAGAGCGTTAGTGAGGCGGCGTCAGTGTTGCAGAAGAATGTCAGGCAACTCTGAATGTTTGTTAAGGTCATTTTAATGAGGGCAGATTGCAGCAAGGCAGCCTCATTCTAGCGCAGACGCCTCCCGCCTTAAGGCTTCTCTCTGTAAACCGCCTGGGTGGAGAGAGAGAGAGAGGGCGAGAGAGAGAGAGATACAGGCAAAAAAGGGCAACATGATATTTGAAGACCCAGGCAAGTCGTGTTTCCGTGCCTCAGCGCACTGGAGCCTACATGCTAACCCTGTGTTCGTACCCACGTCTCGCCTGAAGCCGACAGACGGTGTTTCAGCACTCGCAGCACAATCGGCTTCACTGCTAGGCGCTGTCACTATGATCAGAGGGTCGTTGGTTCGAATCCCGGTCATGCTGCTAGCCATCGGCAGAGCACAACTGGGTACATTTACATTTACATTTACGGCATTTAGCAGACGCTCTTATCCAGAGCGACTTACAAAGTGCTTTGCAGAGCCGAGCCGTACTTGAAGCTGGAAGGGCTCTTGGTGCGGATCGGCTTTTGACCATTGCCATCAGGTATGGAGGGGCTGGCTGGTCCGTTCTTGGCTTTGTAGGCCAGCGTCAGGGGTCTGAATCTGATGCGGGCAGCAGCTACAGGAAGCCAGTGGAGAGAACGCAGCAGTGGAGAGACATGGCTGAATTTAGGGACATTAAAGATGACCCGTGCCGCTGCATTCTGGATCAGCTGCAGGGGCCTGATGGTGTGCAGAGGAAGACCAGCCAGAAGAGAGCTGCAGTAATCAAGTCTGGACGTGACGAGAGACTGAACAAGCACCTGGGTGGCCTCTCTAGAGAGGAAGGGTGGAATTCTCCGGATGTTGTACAGGAGAAATCTGCAGGACCGAGTTACGTTTGCAACATGACTTGAGAACGATAACTGATCATCCATCACTACACCAAGGCTTCCAGCTTCTGTAGAAGGAGTGACCAGTGAGTTCTCAAAGGTGATGGCAAGATCGTTTCTTGGTCCAGCAGTTCTGTCCGAGATGTACAGCAGCTCCGTCTTGCTGGGGTTGAGTTTGAGGTGGTGAGCCGCCATCCAAGAAGAGACGTCGGCGAGGCATGCTGAGATACGGGTGGAGACCTGTGTGTCAGACGGTGGGAAAGAGAGCATGAGCTGAGTGTCGTCGGCGTAACAGTGGTAAGAGGATCCATGGGAGGAGATCACTTTACCATAGAAGAGGACCAAGAACCGAGCCTTGTGGAACGCCAGTGGAGAGACTACAAGCAGCGGATGTGTCGAATTGTGAACACACACGCGCACACACACACACACACACACACACACACTAGTGATCAAACACACACAGTGGACATCGCTGTGGCGGCCAGGGAGCAAAGAAGGCGAAGGGCCTTGCTCAACGGCCCAGCAGCGGCAGCCTTACGCCCAACGTGGTGTCGTTGGTGTCACGCAAAAACCTTGCATCTCCATTTTAGCCGTTTCTCACATTTTGAGAGTTGTTCTTTATACTGTGTCAGAATTTCAGGATGAACGGACCAATAGAAACGCTCCAAAAAATCAGATTACTTTTACTTCTATTGAAAGTCTTGTGATGTTATATTTTTACCATCTCACCCAGCTCTGGTTACAGCAGTGTTCAGGACTTCAGTCCTCTGGGCCTCCAGACGGTCCACATTCAGACTCCCAGGGTGCATCCACTGGGCATGCAGTGTTCCTGATGGCCTGTTCAGGTGTGCTGGGCGAAATGTGGAACTTGTTGGAGGCCCTGAGGACTAGTTTAGGAACCACTGTGGTAAATAAAGTATGTGCTGGATTGTTGGCCTTAATAACATTCTTGGGCTATTAAAATCAAATGCTAAAAAGCTTTATGTACAATAATAATAATAATAATAATAATAATAATAATAATAACAGTAAACTAAAAGGTGCCTTTAGATGTTTTACACCCTATGCAGGGGGCCCTGGGTGGTCCAGCGGACTAAGGTGCGGTCACTGTGATCAGCGGCTGAGGATCGCTGGTTCGTATCCAGAGGCAATTGGTCTTGTTCTCTCGCTAGGGTGGGTAGTGGGGCATCTGCCGTCACTGGTGTCTGCTAGCGCGGGTGGGGGGGGTAATTTAGGTAATTGCCTAAAAAGTCAAGGTGAAAAATCTGAAATAAATTCAAATAAAAAAATGTGATTATAAATAATAGATCGGAAATGCTTCTTTATAGCATCAACGAGGATTCTGCTGTCGGGCCATCACCAATAAACCCCTTTTCTCTTACAGTGTGTTTAATATTTTGAGTATTTTGGCCAAAACTATATGTTTTTAAATCAATAATGATGTAATAATAATAATAATAATAATGAATTTCTGTTCATATTATTAGAAATTCATGCAGTTATTTTAAAATCATCCACGGCTCTGGTCGTTATTATTATTATCTGGACTCGTCTAATGCGTCACACTGCTGTTTCTATATGACTGAAAATGTCTGGGTTCTTTACAGCGCTGAAAAGGGTTCTCTAACCTTGCCTTATAATATGACTAGTTTATTATTATTATTAATGTGTATTAATAATAATAATATTGCTGATAATATAAGTAGCTGTTATTATAATTAATATTAGTAATGGTAGTAATATTACTGTATGCTAATCAGCTTCAGTGGTCTAATTGGTATGTTTGGATAATTAATTGAATTAAAACTTTTTTTTTTTTTTTTTTACTTGCGCCACTGTCCACTGTGCTGGGGCATTATGGGAAATGTAGTGCCTGTAGTAAATTAGCATGGCACGTCCTGTAGTTCAGTGGTTTTAGTGGGCCACAGCAACAACTGGGTCTAGTGCTGCCCCGTTCTGTATAAAACCACTAAGGAACCTTCGGAGAACCCTATTTTCGGAGCGTATTTAGAACCAGATCTGTGATCATGAGTCTCATGAGCTGTAACTCCATCTGTTCTCCTTCACAGAAAAAGGAGGCCTGGAGGAATACTCCGGTTACTGCACCACCAAACGGAGACCCAACAACGCCCCCCCTTCCTTCCACTCCTCTCAGCACCACTTACCCTGGGGCGGTGACTACACCCTCGGGGGCCGGGGCACGCTCCCCACCCACGCCACCCGTCCCCGGATACCCCACCCCCAGTCGGCCCCCAGCCACACCCCCAACCCCTACCCCCTCGAGCCACCCGAATCGAAGCACAACCCGAACTACGACACGCTCTCCAAGCCGCCGCGGCGAGTCAAGTCCACCGACCAGCTCCTGGCGCTGGGCGACGGCAACACGCTGTCCCGCATGAGCAAGAACCAGCAGCACCAGTACTACAAAGCCATGAACGCGGCGGCGTCCAAGAACTCCAACACCCAGAACACCCTGCGCAAGTCCAAGGAGAGGCTGCTGATGTCGCCCGACCACCTGGAGGAGGAGGTGGGCGTGGGGGAGTACGGAGGCGGCGGAGGCGGGATGGGAATGGGCGACTACACGGGCGGAGGGGGCATGGTGCCCACACTGCCGCGCATGGGCCACCAGAAGGCCCAGTCGCAGCAAAACGTGTGCGCCACGCCCTCGCTGGACCGTCACCACATGATCAAGATGAACTCCCACCCCACCTCGGGCCGGGAGCAGGAGCGCAACGCGGCCGCCATGTCCGGCCACTTGGGGGGCGGCGGTGGCGGCGGCATAGGATGGAGCGAAATGCAGGGCACGGGGGTCGTCATGGGAACGGGAACGCTGGCCGGACACAGCGCCAGGAGGCTGGCCTTCGCGGCCAAGCGGCAGAACACCATCGAGCAACTGCACTTCATCCCCGGAGGGGGGGGGCCCGGAGGAGGGGGCGTGGCCAGAAACCAGGAGGTCCGAACGGGGAGCAAGAACGAAGTGACGGTGTGAAGATGAGGACGGAGAGGAGGGTTGAACGAGAGAGAGAGAGAGAGAGTTGAGGAACATGAAGGATATGCGGAGGAGAGAGAGAGCGAGCTAGAGAGATAGAGAGAGAGAGAGAGAGAGAGAGTGGGCAGAAGAGGGAGTGAAGTAATGAGAGAAGAGTGTAAAAAGGAGTGGGTGGATGGTAGAGGCAGGGAACGAGAGCGGGAAGGAGATGAAAGGATGGAGAACCTGGGAAAACAGAAGCTGTAAATACAGACGGAGGACGGCGGTCGCGAAGACGGGAGCTTAAAACGATGTATTATTTTCCTCTTTGTAAAATTTCAGCCATAATTACAGCATAATAATTCTGTGTGTGTCCGAAGCTTCGATGAAAGCCACCTCACGAAACACTCAACAAGCGAGCATCGCACACGAAGAAGAAGCGGGATGCAGAATTTCATCTCACTGTGTGTCACGTTTTTACTGGATCTTTAAAAAAAATTATAAACCATGATATTTAACGCCATTATAGAGCCATACGTTCGGGAAATGTCCAATGGAACATTATTCATCCAAGACGAAATATCATGTGAATATTTCCCTGAAAGGAAAGGAAACCGGACACATGCGATGTGTGCTACCTTCTCCGGACTGGACCGGTTGGATGGCGCTGGAGCATGACTAGCCAGTAACTCAAGCCAGTATCTAAGAAAAGAGAGCACAGGCCAGGCTGCTGACCGCTGACCGCTGGTGACGGGAGTGGGCTGGCTTTTTACTATACCACAATCTACTGCCGCACCGTACGGGATGAGTATACGGCTGATGTCTAGAACAGTCTGGAAGGGTATGGATTTGCCTGCATTCCGAAAACTATTGCCACGATGAAAAATAATAAGTGGGTGAGAACCGTGTTACACAGCGCCGACATAACCCTGCCATGAACATGACATAGGACAGAGTATGTCATGTCATACAGCAGCACTGTAAAAGCATGTCAACCCCTAGGGGGCGCACTAGCCAGGTTTGGAACAATGGGCCAATGTGTCATTTATCAACCCGTTCACTAGCAATGCCTCCAACAAGCACCAGGAGGGTGAAGCCGGCCACGTAGCATCGCTACGTAGCCTAGCGCGCTCGGCTAGTTGTGCTCACTCTGACTCCGGCTGCTGATGGCGAGCAGCGTGACCCCAGCCTTACTCCACTGGATCATTCTGAATCCCAACAAATCACCTGATTACACAAACTACGAATAATATTGATCAAATTATCACATCATCATTTACTCGTCGGTCCAATTTATTGATTTATTGATCCAGTATCTGATCGCAAAGCGTTTTTTTTAGTTCTCCTACCTCACATTTCTTACTTCTGCATCTCAGTTTAACAATCCTTACTGAGTTGAGGCTCAAAAGCATCATTAGAAAACGAGCTGCAGCTGAAAATGATGTTTAATCTGTGGCTCCGCCCCCTTATTCCCATCTGCAGGTTACAATCCCACCTATCACACGAGGAGGGCTTTTGACTATGGAGCGCTGAGGCCTTGCTGGGATCTGAACTGACGATTTCCTCACACTTAGTTGTGGGCAGCAGTTAGACCGTAGGGCCGGTCTAGAGCTGTGAAATTCCACTGCATAGAAACACAATCCTGAGTAAAGAATGACCTTCCCTTCTTTCTCAGACTCAGAAATGGACACGGTTTTACAGCTCTAAAGTGGAGTGACTGTCTAGGAACTGATAAGATGTTAAAATAGTAAACAGATCAAAGGGGGCGGAGCCACAGACTGAACATCTTACACAGTTTCACTTGCAGCTAATGTTTTTGAGGCTCAACTCAGTATGGATTGTTGATCAAACTGAGATGTAGAAGTAAAAAAAGTTGAGTTAGGAGAACTTTAGACTGAACTAAGTTGAGTCCCAACTCGAAAAATGCTCGGAAATCAGATCATTTGAAGTTGACGTTTTTTTTCATCTGATTTTTGCTTTACAAACATTTTCCTTGGAGCATTTTGTTAAGTTTAAGCAATTTAATGCTGATAAATGACTCACTTTCTGTTCCAGATCTGACTATTGCGCCACCTAGAGGTCCACCACTGCCCATAACTCTGCCTCAATTGACGATGATGGTTTTTCTCTCTATTACGTACATAGCAGTGGACAGCTACCTTCTGAATCGCCATACTCCCACTTCTGATTGGCTCCCGGTCACATTACTAGACCTAATCTGTCCCAACACCTTACGACAGCTTATGGCACCTGCTATGGCATGCTTATGTCGCTGCTATGAACTCGTTCACACAAAGTGTTACCAAACCACTTCTGCAATCTGCAGTATGAGATGAAATGGACTGGATTATGATTAGGGACGCCCACGGGATCCTTGCCTTTGTCCTACAGCACAAACTCTTCGGCCAGCATGCAGCTGCCAGAACAGCTTCGGGATACCGATCACGGAAGTTCAGGGAAGTTTTTACGGAAGTTCACACAGAGATTGACGGAAGACAGCGTGAGATATATATATATATATATATATATATATATATATATATATATCCACATCTTCAGCCAGGAGTCAAGCGATTATTAACGAACCCAATAACGATTACTTTAGTCCCCTTTCTGACACGGATATCTCAAGGAAGAGACCGGCAACCTGCCTTGCCAATACAAGCCATTTTTCGACCGGGCGGAAAGGCCCGGCCTGGAGGGGGTGGGGAGTGGGTGGGGGGGGTTAAGAGGGTGGAGTAAACAACAAAACAAAAACAAACAAACAAACAAACGAAAAAAAATGAGACCTGACAATCTGACAATCATCATTTGTATCCATCTGAGATAAACTTTGGCACTTTGTTGAGATTCTGAGCCGTCACTTTTTCCGGGAGCGCTCGGGACGTTTGGCCAGGAGGACACTTTATGAACTGTTACGCTGTCACGTCCCGACACCCCGAACCCACGAACGCCCCGAACGCCCAAGACGCCCCGAACGCCCAAGACGCCCCGACAGCCTCTGTCTGAACTGTCAGCAGCCGTGGCTCCGGAGGCAGTGGCTCACCACACCGAGGCTTGCTTGGGTCGTTGGTGTTGTTGTGTCTGTCTGTCGTTGAGCAGACAGGGGGGACAAAAGCTGACCACGCTGACCACGTAACACAGCTCAGGTGTGCACGGGCACTTAGTGAGGTGAGCTCACGGGTGAGCAAACAGAGATTAAAATAAATAAATAAATAAATAAATAAAAAACCACAAGAAATAAACGCTGGGGGTTTCCGACCCACCGGGATCTCCCTAAAGCCGTGACAGCGTCAGTGCCGGGAGTAGAACAGTTCAGCTGTGCTTTCATACCTGCTGTCATTGGAGAAACGGGGGCGGACAGAGAGCACCATACCCAATATCCTAATCAATAACTTCTTAAGCTTATCAATATTAAGGGCTATACTACATGTGTGTCAGTGGCTTTGCCTGCCCACAGTTTTTGAGTTCTTATTTAAAACGACGACGTTGGTGTACATAGGCGGAGGAGATGGCGGCGAGGCGTGGTGAGGCGTGGTGAGACGGGGCGAGGCGGGGACTAGCCCGCAGGATCAGCCCTCTGAACCGGTTTAGCTCCTATCGGCTCCTGATTTCTTTCTTTCCTCATTTTTATGGTTTTACTGCAAGTACTGGTGATTTCGGTATTAGATAGTTACAGTCAGTTACAGATGTAATTACGTGTCCCAGTACGATACAGTATCTGCCTACGGAGAACCCTGAGAGACGCCCACTTGGTGGCGGTGGGCTACGCTCGTTTACGTTGAGGCGGGAGCGGAATACGGATCTTGGCGAATCACAAAAACGTAAAAACGTAGAGACAATCTTCCTACAGACTCTTCTACATAAGTGTTTGTTATGGTCATTACTATGACAGTTAATATTATGGTTATTGGTGATATTTATTCTTCTTGCTGTTATGATTACTGATTATCTTCTCATTATGATGGTGATATTTTTTCTTCTGTGGCTTTAGTGTTTACTTGTTTTTTCGGTATCTTTCTCATGCGATCGTTTCCTTTTTTTTTCGGCGACGGCGCGGAACACAAAAACGAACACAAGCACAAAACGGGGGGGCGGGGCGGGGGGCGGGTGGACGAGCGAGCGGGCGGACGGACGGGCGTGCTCCGACCTTCCCTCGGTGTGATGTCATAGTGTGAACCATCCTATCCAAGCTTGCCAGTTGTCAACGTTGCTGCGGCATCACCAACACGGGGTTTTCTATGATGTCACGGTGTGTGTGTGTGTGTGTGTGTGTGTATAAATGAACAGTAGGTTGACTTTAACGCGATCTCAGCTGTTTGAATGTTTATTTCAGGGAATATTAGAATAGCTAAATTCATTTAGCGGTTTTTATTTGTCTTAATAAGTCTGTAGCAACGTCTGTTCGGTTTTGTACCCACAAGCCATAACTGTACGTTTTTATGAGAAACGCAACGAATAAGATACCATCAGTTGTGCTTACGCAAGGCCTGCGACATTTTCACCACGCTCAGCGGGATAAAATCGTAAAAAAAAAAAAACAAAAATAAAAAAAGACGTGAGTTTTGAGTTCGAACCAGGGGGTGGGTGGGGGTTGGGATTGGGAGGGGTGGGTGGGAGTTGGGGTTCTCTTTGGAAAGAGCCATAAAGGAACGGTCCTATCCAGTACTTATCATTAGATCCTAATGCAAAAGTGGGACGTATCGTTTCGTCGGGGACAAGTCGGGGACAAGTCGGGGACATGCCTTATTCAGGAGTGCACAGATCAGTAGACATAATCGGCATCACACCCATATAAGGAACTCCGGAGTCTATGTCGCTTCTCTCTATGAGGAAACCCGAACGAATGGCCTCACTGGATCCTCTGAATTACGTCGGAACATGCTACAAGCTAAGCTAGGCAATGCTGCCAAGTCATATGCCATCTTTATCAGGAGACGCTAGACAGCAGGTTCATCCCGTCACCAGTTTTTGACTAGTACCACATGGCAACTGCCAGTAGGCCCATGCCTGTATTACTGTTACAGTCCTCTGATTGGCTGCTGACACCAAGACGCTAGTAAACGGCGCTTACGGAACCTGCAAGCGAGGTTTTCAGGCGTATGGGTCGGCACAAGGCATTCCTTTTCCTCGTAATGCTTTCGTTTCCAGTTTCACCAATTCAAAACGCGAAAGTCATGTGACAAAACAAACCAATCCCGAGACCCGTGGGTAGCTTGCCGTGCTTAGCGCAACCTCCAGGCCGTTGTTTTAGGGAGGACCGGGGATGGGCACTCCCTGGACTGCACCCCAGTTGGAAATCAGCTTTCACACTTTCGGAAAAACGTACCGAACAGATCAGGCTCGTAAAAGACTTCGTAAATCAGAGGATCCAGCGATGTTCAGCAGCGATACTCGTTTTATTGATTTTCTAGAGATTTCCAGCTTAAACCTGGAGTTCCGAATACGGGCCTGATCGAACCTGCAGGTCCCCGAAAAAGAAGCCAGTAGAAAGGATGTTTTCAAGCTTTGAGTGGTTCTGTCCTCACAATCCTTGTGAAGAACCCTGGTCTCTTTAGTGAGGAACAGATGAGAGCCTGATGGAACACCTTTGAATGTACCTTCAAATCTGCAAGGGAATGTACGAGGAAAGAGGCGAACCAGAGAGGACGTTTGGTCATATGGTCAAAAGTCAGTCAAGCTCTTAATTCACTAAAATGTCCAGATCCTGTATTGTTTTACTAAGTGCTTTGTTTCATATATCCCTCTTAGGTAACAAATATAAGGACAATTGTGATAATTTCACCTTTGTAAAATAAAGTCGACTGATGAAAACGCTGTGTTTGGGATCACTGCCTCATAAACACACCTACACCTCTTACAGCAAGAAGCTACGTATAGAAGCTACATTTCTGTAGGACTGTATTTATATCAGCACCACCAGCTTGACCAGGACGACCAAGCTAGTCGACTGGCATAACCAAACTGACCAGTAGAATCAACACAACCAAGCTAGTCAACCAGAATAACGCCAAACTGACCAGTGTAACTATCACAACCAAGCTATCTGACCAGCATAACCGACACAACCAAGCTAGTCGACTAACATAACTAGATTGACCAGTATAGCCAACTTAATCAAGCGAATGGACCGGCATAACCAACACAACCAAGTAAGTTGACCACCATGATCAAAATATCCAACACAATCAAGCTAGTCAACCAGAATAACCAACATGACCAGTGTAACCATCACGACCAAGCTAGCTGACCAGCATAAACAATACACAAGCTAGTCAACCCGAAATAACCAACACAACCAAGCTAGTCACCCAAAATAACACCAAACTGACCAGTCTAACCATCACAACAAGCTATCTGACCAGCATAACCGACACAACTAAGCTATTGGTCCAACATTACCAAAACAACCAAACTAGTCAACTAACATAACCAAATTGACCAAGTAAGTTGACAACAAGGACCAGAATGACCAACACAACTAATCTAGTCAACCAGAATAACCAACATGACCAAGCTAGTCGACTAGCATAACCAAACTGACCAGTAGAACCAACACAACCAAGCTAGTCAACCAGAATAACACCAAATTGACCAGTGTAACCATCACAACCAAGCTATCTGACCAGCATAACCGACACAACCAAGCTAGTCAACCAAAATAACACCAAATTGACCAGTGTACCCATCACAACCAAGCTATCTGACCAGCATAACCGACACAACCAAGCTATTCACCCAAAATAACACCAAACTGACCAGTGTACCCATCACAACCAAGCTATCTGACCAGCATAACCGAAACAACTAAGCTATCTGACCAGCATTACCGACACAACCAAGCTAGTCAACCAAAATAACACCAAACTAACCAGTGTAACCATCACAATCAAGCTATCTGACCAGCATAACTGACACAACCAAGCTAGTCAACCAAAATAACACCAAATTGACCAGTGTAACCATCACAATCAAGCTATCTGACCAGCATAACCGACACAACCAAGCTAGTCAACCAAAATAACACCAAATTCACCAGTGTAACCATCACAACCAAGCTATCTGACCAGTGTAACCGACACAACCAAGCTATCTGACCAGTGTAACCGACACAACCAAGCTAGTCAACCAAAATAACACCAAATTCACCAGTGTAACCATCACAACCAAGCTATCTGACCAGCATAACCGACACAACCAAGCTAGTCAACCAAAATAACACCAAATTGACCAGTGTACCCATCACAACCAAGCTATCTGACCAGCATAACCGACACAACCAAGCTATTCACCCAAAATAACACCAAACTGACCAGTGTACCCATCACAACCAAGCTATCTGACCAGCATAACCGAAACAACTAAGCTATCTGACCAGCATTACCGACACAACCAAGCTAGTCAACCAAAATAACACCAAATTGACCAGTGTAACCATCACAATCAAGCTATCTGACCAGCATAACCGACACAACCAAGCTAGTCACCCAAAATAACACCAAACTGACCAGTGTAACCATCACAACCAAGCTATCTGACCAGCATAACCGACACAACCAAGCTATCTGACCAGCATAACCGACACAACCAAGCTAGTCAACCAAAATAACACCAAATTCACCAGTGTAACCATCACAACCAAGCTATCTGACCAGCATAACCGACACAACCAAGCTAGTCAACCAAAATAACACCAAATTCACCAGTGTAACCATCACAACCAAGCTATCTGACCAGCATAACCGACACAACCAAGCTAGTCAACCAAAATAACACCAAATTCACCAGTGTAACATCACAACCAAGCTATCTGACCAGCATAACCGACACAACCAAGCTAGTCACCCAAAATAACACCAAACTAACCAGTGTAACCATCACAACCAAGCTGGTCGACTAACATAACCAACTTGACCAGTGTAGGCGGCACAACCAACCATATAATGGCAATAACCAACACAACCAAGCTGGTTGACCAGCATTTCGAACACAGCTAAGCTAGTCGACCGGTGTAACCAGCTTCACCAGGCTGGTCGACCAGTAAGTCTGTCATGGCGGTGGACCAGCTAAACCACCATCCTCTTGTTCATTGAGTTCTTTTATTTATATTTGTATGATATATTTGACCTGTGCAGTGTTAATGTGGTAGCATATATATGGACTTTGATATTTTAATGCAGCCAGTGTCCACATTACTGGCGGTTTGTGGGGAAATGAAGGAAAGGTGGAGCTCTCGGTCCGTCTGTCCGCCTGAGAGCCGCCGCGCCAGCAGCGAGGCAGCCATTTTGATGCGGACAGGCATCTTCAATTTGAGCTGCCACGGCGTAATAAAATGGCCACTGTGTGCTCACATCTCCCGGTCCTACAGCCAGGCGAGCCGGGGCAGAGAGGAATCGTCCGAAATGTGGAATGAAAAACCGTGCATTAACAAAACGCCGCGGCGCTGCTCACTCAGCACACATTAAACACTGCGCAGCTGTAGCCAGCTAGCCGCTACATACTACTGATGTGTCGTTTGCGGGGGAGTCGGTTCATTACATCGACTCATTTAGGTCAACGTTCTGTACTGACTCGCGGAGTCGACCCGATTTCACTGTAAATTCAAGCAAAAATAAAAACGTTTTCAAGCTTGTTTTTAAGCTTTGAGTGGTTCTGTCCTCACAATGCTTGTGACGAACCTCGGTCTCTGTAGTTAGGAACAGATGAGAGCCTGATTGAACACCTTTGAATGTACCGTCAAGTCGGTTCACTAAGTCGACTCATTTAGGTCAACGTTCTGTACTGACTCGCGGAGTCGACCCGATTTCACTGTAATTTAAAGTAAAAATAAAAGTAAATAAAAACGGATACGCTCATTTTATTATTATATTATAGTACAATAAAACCATATTCTGGTATTTAGATACAAAACGAGCTATTATACCGTTCGTATTTGCTATTATATCATTCGTGTGGCACACTGGGGTTCAATTCCCCAGCCAGCACTTTACACCAATAAGAGTCCTTACAAAAATACCTCTAACTTCACATTTTCTAGTTCTCTTTATAGGAATATGAGCTCAATGTTATTAATGTGATGTTTATGTAATAACTGCATTTTTACTTTATTATTTTTTATTTATTAGCTTACATTGGCAGGACTTTATAAATGCATTGGGGATGCTAGTCCATCTCTAACAGAGCTACCATCAGCACATTACTAATCGCTAAATGATTCGAGCAAAATTGGTGAGATAATAGGGGGGAAATTGCTAAGCGGTTGCTGTGATATCCCAGGTGGCTCCCAAGGTCGTTGCTATGCTTATATGGTATTTCAGACGGTGGCTAGTGTGTTGCTAAGTGGATGCTAAGGTGCTGCTGGGTGGTTGCTATGACAAGGGCACTGCCAATCTGTGATGTTCTAGACGTTGACTGGGTCAGAACATCTCCAAAACTTCAGGCAGGTCTTGTGGGATGTTCCCGGTATGCAGTGGTCAGTACCTAGCTACCAAAGGTGCTCCAAAGGAAGGGCAGCCAGTGACCCGGCGACAGAATCATGGGCAGACAAGGCTCATTGATGACATCCATAGAGACCTGACCCTCACGACCTACAGGACTTAAAGGATCCGCTGGAGGAATCTGGCCTTGGTGCCAGGTACCACAGGAAGCCTCCAGGAAAGCTGGCCTACAGGTCTTGATGGGTCAAAGCCAAAAATCTAACTCACTGGAAATATTCAGAACACCGAACCGTACTGGACACTTGCACAAAATAAACAATGCCGCGATTATCTCTGCTTTATATGAGTGAAAACTAACGGGAACTTCTACTCTTTTCTAAAATAAATAAATAAATAAATAAATAAAACACAACACAATATTTTTACAGACAAAACAGATTAAATAATAGTAAACAAACATTGATTTGTTTGTAATTAGGGTTTGTTTGAGGCTGCTTACACATACAAAAAAAAAATCTATCCACTTTACTACACCAAAATAAGTCAAAGAAGTTTTTATTATTTAATATTAAAATTTATATGATTATTTAATATTAATATTAATGCACCAAAACAAGTCAAAGGATTTTATATTTTTTTTATTTAATATTAAAATGTATATTATTATTTAATATTAATATTTATACACCAAAACAAGTCAATATATTTTATTTTTTATTATTTAATATTAAAAATAATATTAATATTTAATATTAATATGAATAGTCAATTTGCAGCATTTTGCATTTTTGCAGCACAATTTTGAAATTGTTTTTCAATATAAAAAAACAACTGCCAAATTTGCATAATGTAAAAATAAAATAATAATAGAAATAAAGATTTTTGCATGACTCTGATTCCATGATTCAGAATCAATGGAGCCGAGTTTGACTCACCATTTGACTCACTGAAAAGATTCGGAACAGCGAACCGTACTAGAACCGCATTGAAACGCGCCATGAGCGCTGAGCAAAAATGAGCTTTGTTCGAATTTGTGTCCAAATCACTGCCAATTTAATCCCACAAAATAATCAATTATGGAATTATCTCCTTCTGATACGCGCGAAAAGTATCCGGAAGTGTTCAGGACGGCCGGAAGCGACCGTTGTTAAGTGCTCCCACGTCACTCGCTCCTTTCTAAAAAACCACCACAATATTTTAGCCGACAAAAAAGAGGGAAATAATAATAATAAAAAGAAAAATACAAAATGGTTCGGTCGAAATGAAGGTTTGAGGCCGTTTAAAAATCGGACACATCTACGCGAAGCATGTTTAGTCACTGCAATGACGGACAAAATGTGCAAAAGGGTGAAAATGAGGCTTTAGCAGCCAGCTAGCCCAGCAGGCTAACGCTAGGAAAACAGCACGCAGAACAAGGGGGCATATGAGGCAGAGGGGCGGGGAGGGAGAGGGCAGCAGGCCCCGTTCATCTCTTAACCCGGTCTAAAAGATGGACGCTTAGGTAAAACAAAAGGCCTGGTTTCGCTCTGGTTTGCTTGTTTGCTTGCGCTCGCGCCGCGATGCGGGTTTTGTCCAGATGTGGGCTCGCGCATCATGACATCGCGCAGGCTGTGTGTTGCGAGCGCGCGGTGTTAGCCAGCTGTTTTGCATGCTAACGACGCGTTAACCGTAGCGTAGCCCCCCCGGAGCCCCGCCGAGCTGTTCGCCGTGTTTACTGCTCGTTTTGCGTGGATTCGAGCTCAGTCTCGCGCCCTCGAGCCTCTGTTTGTGTGCGTGTGTTTTTTTTATTTTATATAATTTAGATATATTTCACAGTGCGCCTTTATCCCCCCCCCCTCCCTTCTTTATTTCCACGACCCGCTCGCGCGTCCCGGAGCGCGCCCTGATGGATTAATGTACCTTTTGTGGCACGCAGAGCAATCTGCAGACGCAATTATTACTGTAAATTCACCTCTTCTGCTCTTCTTCACGACTGGCTCGGTCCACTCGGCACCCCCCCACCCCTTCCCCCCCCTCCTCCCCGTTTTGCAATATAATAACAAGCATCAGCTCGTGAGACATGAGGCGAAACGTAAATGTGCAAAGTCAATCGCGTGCAACTTCTTGCAACACGTTTGATTATTTTTTTTGTGTGTGTGTTTTGTGCTTTATTCGATTGCACGCGACCCGTATCAGCCCTCGTTGCATGCATGCACGAAACTGTGTTTATACACTGAGACACATCTGCCTGTCTGAGATTAGAGTAGATGACTGAGCTCGTGCTCGTATTGTCGAGTTGCATGCGAGGTTAATGCGTGCGCGTGGAAGCGGGTCTGGAGTGCAACTTTATGCAGATGCACTGTAAACAAGTGAGGGCACCGAAGTGGAGATGTGTAGCAATTTCTTCTATGGATGTTTCGTGCGTTTTGTTAAGCACATCAAGTCTGTTTTGGCTGCAAAGAGCAGAGCTGTGTTGCAGATGTTGCAGGGTGTTATTTTTGATGTGGCTCTGGAAGCAGTTCAGATGCATGAAAAAAAAGAAGCAGAGCCTGTAATATCGTTTCTGAAAAATGTTGCATCTTTGTGCATTGTTGTTTATTTTATTGCACGCTTGTTTTGTGCAGAATCGATGATGATATGCATTAATGCATGCATATAATATGGATATAATTGTATATATTATATCATTGTAGATATGTAGATATGTTTGTGTAATAACTGTTTAGAAAGCTATAGAGTGCAGAAGTTAGAAGAAGGACTATATACATATACTCAGAACTCTGAAGAGTTTACTTAAGGTCATTCAGAGCATTTCTATTGGTCCATTCACCCAGAAGTATTTACACTGTGTACAGAAGCAGCTACAGAGTTCAAACCATTGAGAACACAAAACATTAATGCATGGTTTTCATTGGACAGCAGCGACATACAGGAAGTTGATTATTTTTTATCACATTTGAGCAGAACTATTACACTTATTTGCATATACATAAAGTAAGAATATACGTATATATAATATTGTATAGCGATAGACGACCTTAGTTTCTTCTGCAGCTTCCAGTATAAATATCCGTCTCTGTATATATATATAAAAAAAAAGGCTAAAATCCAGTGAGTTGATTATTTTGATTTGAGCAGAGCTGTGCTGCAGATGGGTCATATTTTCGAAGTAGTTCCTTAAAACTTGCATAAAAAATGCATTAAAGTGAATGCATCCTCACATCCTGTATAAAAACATATATATATATTTTTTTTTTCTTAATTTTTTTTTTTTACACCAATGTTTTTGTGCAATATCAGTAATGATGTGATGCTCATTAAATGCATGAATGAATCTGGATGCATGAGTCTGAATTTAACGGTTAGCAGTGGTTACATTCTGATAACTCTGAGGTATTAGATCAGTCAGGCGCTGCTGCTGTTATGGAGTTGCGTGTGAGGTATGCGAGGGATGTTTATAACTTTAATACGAACAGATTTAGAGATATGGATGTTTGTGTGATAACGGATTAGCAAATGATAAGAGTGCGACTCTGTAGAGTTACTGTGGAGCCTAGTTTTGCTCTGTTTTGGCTTTGCCATCAGCAGCCGGAGTCAGAGGGAGCACAACTGGCCTTCACCCTCTCTCAGGAGTGGGTTGATGGTTGATGGCGCTTCCTCCCCACATCTCTCCTAGTGTGATGATGGTCAGCACAGAGGTCTGTTAGCTGTAGCTGTGTGCTAGATTAAGCGGCAGTTCCTACAGTATCGGAGGGGACATGTGCTAGTCTACACCCTCCAGTGTTTGCTAGAGCTGGGGATTGGGGATTGGGTAGATGGCCTTCCCAATTGGGTAATCAGAAATTGGGGTAAAATTTGAAATAATAATTAAAAAATAAATACGAATTTAATTCAAATGCATCAAAGAGCACCTGACATTTATATTATATTTATATTGCGACTGTAAAAAATTAAAGTACTGGAATTTAGACTAAAGGGCTGGTGCACATAAACCAATGACACCAGTGGTGCATCCTCAATCAATATTTTATAAATATGCATTACTATAGATATTAATAGCTGCTGGTTGTCATTACATTACATTACATATTTATAAATGTGATCAGTTGCTTTTATTTATTGATTGATTGATTGATGTTGAATTGTTTAGTGTGTTGCTGATAGATATGGATATGTAATATACATTTTTTGATTTCTAATATATTTCTTCTGTCTTACAGGGAGAAGAGGAGTGGCATGGAGAACCCTCCCATGCCTCTAAGGGTAGACACTAGGAGGAGGAGAGGACCTCTTTCGACAGTGGAGGAGATGGCCGGCGTGTTTTGCTGAAACATGGGACGGGAGTTGTGTACGTCTCGGCCTTAAATGGATTTTTTTTAAATAAATAAAATAATAATAATAACCTTAATTAAAGCACTGACTGTAACGAATGCAACACACCTGGCACTTGGAGGAACCCATCCGTGTCTGGGATGGGCATGAACTCAAGCATGTAACTAAGCAAGACGTAACTGCGCTTTCTCTCTGAAAGAGGGCGACCTAAGGCACTTAAAGTGCGCATCTCAAAATGTGAAACTAAGGGGGGTGGGTCACGTCTCACGATTTACGCGTCTCCAAATTGACGTCACGTGAAAGACTAAACGTAACGACTGGCGGTAAGGAGGGGCTGACCGATGTGCAATATAAGGAAATGTTAACCGACCTGCTTGTAAGTGATCGGAGACGATGAGTCTAGCGACCGTAAAGCTCTGAGAAAGCAGGACTCCCCGATAAAGACTCGGTAATCATCGGGACGTCTGTGCGGTCTGTACGGAAAAACCGCAGTAAATGGCTGTAAAGTGGGGAGGGACACGTCTTAGAGTCGACCAGTTGAAAACGGGCCGTCCTCGAGAGTAAGCCAAAACGGAATAAAAAAAAATAAATAAATAAAAACGGAAGGTTTCGTGTTACGGGATCCACGCCGCGTCATCGCCTCGTCACATCTGGCAGGGTTTGGTGAAATCGTTGCTGCTCTTTGAGCAGAAGGTGTTGCCCCAGCACACCCATGTTTCAGTGACTGGGAGATGTTCCAGTTCGGAAAATACAATGTGGACATCATAGAGATGCTGAGTGGACACCAAGCCCATCAGTTCAAAGGTCTTGGGTTAGAGCGACAACTACAACACCAGCAGCAAGTGCAGCTACACCAGCACCAGTTGCAGCAGCAGCAGCAGCAGCAGCAGCAAGTAGAAACGTCTGGGGCTATCCTGTCCGGTCTTGGTCTGGGCCCGCTGCAAGGTTCAAGAAGCAGTGCCTTTTCTGATTCCGCCTCCATTTTCACAAAAATGAGTGCGCCTCCCCCACCCCTGCAGCAGCAGTCGCTGTCCTCGTCCTCGCAGGGTTCGAGGAAGTCGAGCAAGATGTCCGGGAGCAGTGGCAGCGGGGGGAGTCACGTGAGTGGGTATCCTCAGTTTCTGCGCTCGTTTCATCCGACGGAGGCGGCCCTCGCGCAAGAGCATTTGCACCCGGGGGTCGGGCGATTTGACCAGTTCGCGGGTAGCGGCGGAAGCGGAGGGCTTGTGTCGTCTGTTCCCCCGCCGCCGCCGCCGCCGCCTCCCCCGCTACATCCGGGCCTCTCCGTCCCTCAGGCATCCCCGGGGCCATCCTCCTCTTCCCCGTCTCCTTCAAGTTCCGTTTCCAGCTCCAACAATCCTCCCAGCAGTAGTACAGTGACCTCCCTGGGTCACCAGTTGGCAGGAGCTCAGTCCGATGCGCGGAGCCTGCATCAGCAGTTTAGCTGCATGCTAGCAGCGAACCAGTATTTTCTTTCCGGAGTGCCGGCCAATTCCAGCCTTGAGCAGTTCCTGGTCCAGCAAGGCGGCCACAACCATCTCGGCCTCGGCCTGGGACAGGCCGGCGGAGAGTCGAGTTCGGGCCTTGCTCCGCCCCCCGCTCTCCACTCCTCCCACACGCACGGCCACTCGACCGCCCTGCCGCAGCCGCAGCAGCCGCCGCCGCCGCAACAGCAGCAGCTGCCCCCTCACACCCTGTCGCACCCCCACCCGCATCCTCATCACCCCCTTCATTCCTCCTCTCAGACTTCGTCGTTAAGTGGGTTTGACTTTCAAGGGATTCCCGTCCTCTCCTCAAACCAGCTTGCGTCCCTGATGCAGCAGGAAGCTGGTCTGCCACTTCCTCTGCCTCTGCATCTCTCCCTCTCCAAAGACGAAGGCAAAGGAGACGGTTCGTCAGGAGGCGGCGGAAGCGGAGGAGGCAGGAGAAAGAAAGCAATGGCCGGCTACCTGCCTCAGCGGAAGACCGACGGCAGCGGCGGCAACAGCGGTAACAGTCACAGCTCCGCAAATCCGAACCCCAGCAGCAGTAGCACCTCGGGGGGTCTCAGCCAAGACAGTGCGTCCAGCCTCGGTGGAGGCATGTCCGGTATCGGTGGAGAGCCTCCTTCCCACCTGACTCCTTCATCCTCCTCCTCAGTTGTGTCATCCTCTTCCTCTTCTGCTCCCTCTTCTACGTCAGCTTCGGTCTTGGTGACGAACAGCTCCAAAACGGACGGCCACGGCTCCATGCACCCTCCTTCGTCGCAGTCTCAAGAAGAGCCACTTTACCACTGCGGCGAGTGCGGCAAGAGCTTCACGCACTTGTCCAGCCTGCGCAGGCACTTGCGGAGTCACGAGCTGACCACAGCGGGCACGTCGGGCACCAGAAGCAACATCATCAATCCCGTTTTGCACCCCGCGGACCCGTGTATTCCCCACTCCACCCAGGAGAGCTCAGCTTCGTCCTCCTGCCCCAGCCCCGACAAGACGTTCCACTGCTCGGATTGTGGGAAGGGCTTCAAGAAGAAAGGGCACCTGCTCCAACATGGCGTCATTCACTCTGGTGCGCGGCCGTATGCCTGCAGCACCTGCAGCCGTGCGTTTAACCGCCGCGAATCTCTCACTCGTCACGAAAAGATACACGAGGAGAAGCCTTTCCGTTGCCCGGCTTGTGGACGCTGCTTCCGCGAGAGCACCTCCTTGCTGAACCATGCGGCCTCGGGCACCTGTGGCAAGTCAGGGAGAGGGCCAAGACCGAAGAACGACAGCAGTAACCCCGTTGGTGGCAAGAGCAATAAGACAGGGGCTTCCAGTGATGGAATGGTAACTAGTGCGGTGGGTGAGTAACGTAGTTTTAACAGAACATAGTGTACGTGTAATCTGTAGGCATATGTTGCATGACACAGTAGCATGAACCAAACAAGTGTGTGATGTTGATACGGTACGAAGGAGATGCGTGCACCTACAGCGCTAATAACATTTGCTTTGTCACGCAGGATCTTACCGGAGCGATGGCTACAGCGATAACTACAAAGACCAGCGCTCTCAAGGCAACCTGTACTCTGGAGCATCCTCATGTGGTGGAGGCTTAGGTGGGCCAGCACTTAGAAAGGCACCTTTAGCTCCCACTTTGCACCCGCACCCACAAAGCCAAAGCCAACAGCATCACCATCAGCAGCCACATTTACCCCTCTCTTCTCTGCTCGAGGATTCTGAAGACGACGTCACAAGCTCGGTCAATAACGCGATCTCCGCGATCACCGCCGCGGCAGCCAACTGCATGGGTGGGGAGCTCAACAGTGGTGGGGGTCGTGGAGATGACCGGAGGGATATCATCGGAGGGCTACTTGGAGGCCTCGGCCTGGGCCCTCTTGCATCACCCGGGGGCCCATCATCAACGTCCGGGATAGACAAATCCTACAGGGGTGGTGGAAACCAGGACGCCTTGGGTCCTGGAAACCAGCAGCCTAACCATCAAGCTCCAGGGTTAAAGCCGAAGCGTCCTCGGAAGCCAAGGAAGAAGAAAGAACCTGGCGCACCGGGTACGGAGGCCCCTAAAAGAAGACCTCCAAGTCACAGACCGGTGGGGATACTTGGGGAAGTTCGGCCATATTTATGCAGCATCTGTGGCCGTGGATTTGCTAGAAGAGAAACCCTGCGGAGGCACGACCGCATACACACCGGCGAGAAGCCTCACCACTGCACGGTGTGTGGCAAGTACTTCCGAGAGGCGTTTCACCTTAGCAAGCACCATACCGTGCATTCAGGAGAGAAGAACTACAAATGCCTTCTTTGCGGGAAGGACTTCGGCTATGCCCAGAGCCTTAAAAGACACGGGAAGCTGCACCAGAAGGGAGAGTTGGAAGAAGTACCAACAACCCCCGGAGACAACCTTAACAGTTACCCTTCGGCCAGCGGGAGCATGATCCCAGGGGGTCCGGGCAATTCTTCGTCCTTCTACTCATACCCGCAAGACATCAAGCCCCAAGGAGCGAATCCCCAGCCCCCTCCCAGGCTCTACACCTGTGCTATATGCTGGAAATCCTTCCGCCATCACTTCCACCTTACAGCACATCACCAGACGGTGCACGAGGGAGGTGGCGACAAGCTGTTTTCTTGCGAAGTGTGCGGGAAGGCCTTCGCGTACTCCAACAGCCTTACAAGACACAGGCTGTCCCAGCATGGCCTGGCACGTAATGGCCAGAGTACACCTCAAGGGGGCAGTAGCGTGACCGGAGAAGACAGCAACGTTGCTGGGTCCATAAGCGAGAGTGAGGCTGCAACCAATGCTTTGCTGCAGCTTGCTCCCGGCGGCGGAAGCCAAGGGGAGCCGCCGCCGCCGCCGCACGCCGGCATTCTTCACGCTCACCAGCAGCCTCCGCCCCAACCGCAAGCCGGGTACTCTCCTCTGTTCTACGTACCTGAAGCCAGTGCGCCTCTACCTTCATCCTCCAACGCCACCCCTTACTCCCAGCCTCTGCCTTCGAGTTCCGCCTTATCGTCCCTCACCCATCAGCACGGCGGGGTGAAAGGGGAGCCAATGTATCAGGCCGGCCAAAGACACGCGCTCAATCCAAACTTGCCCGTCCACCCCCTTGTGTTGCCTCCGCCAGAGCATCAGCACCACTCCCACCCCCAGCCGCACCCGGATGACGTCCAGCCACACCACCACCACCACCACCATCACCACCATCACCACAGCAGCAGCTTTCACAGCGAGGAGGATCTGCGGCGTCGCAAGAAAAAAAAAAAAAGACGGATCGGGAGAGAGAAGATAGGCTACGAATGGAGCCGGACCACCGCAAAAACGGACGGGGAACAGGTGGTTCTCTCGGCTGGGGAAAGGAGGAGAAGTGACAGGAGAAGGTTTCAGAAGAGGAGGAGGAGGGCGGTTCGCAGGAGGCAGCGCAAATTTCGCAGAAAGATGGCCATGCTCCTGAGGGTCAGGCGAGGCGGCGGGAGCAGTCGCGTTGTGTATGAACTGGGTCCTCCAGAAGGACTCGAACTGTATCGGTTGTTCTCATGGCAAGTCCCCCTCAAACGCTTCCCTTGCCCCTTCTGTTTCCTCACCACGTTCTCCCGGCGGGCGGCGCTCGTGGTCCACATAGCGGCGAGACACTGTCCCAAAGTCAGCTACCGCGTGGACCGGCTGCGATGCCTGGTCTGCGGGAAGCAGTCTCGCAGGTTCCTCTCGGCCCTCATCCACCGGAGCTCCCATTTGTCAAACCGGGCGTTCTCCTGCAGACGTTGCCCCTCGCGCTTCTGGAACGCGGCTCTCCTCGCGAGACATAAGAGAACTTGCCGGGGGAAGCTAGCCGAACTGAGACAAGGGAGGACCCTTTGTTTTAAATTGACTGCGGGGAAATTTTTCAAGAGGGTGGAGGGGAAAGGGAATATCTCGACCCTGCAAATACAATACAGTCACTGAGTGCCCTTCGGTAATTAAGACTTCGGTATGCGGTAGAAAAAAAGAGGGATCGCTGAGTTGTGCATGGACGAATAGAGATTAATCTGACTTGGGATCTGACCCCTCGGTGCGTCTTTTGAGTGCTTTTAGAGTTTATTCTTTTCTCTCTCGCTCTCTCTCGCTCTCACTCTCTCTCTCACTCACACGAATCATCACCATAGATTACTCTACTCTCATAAAACCGAACTTCCAAATTGAACCTCACGCACCGCAGACATCTTTTATAAAGTTCTCGACCCCCCACACCCCCCGTCTCCTAATCTCACCGAAAGGATGCTGTACCCTGGTGTGCGTTGAAGAAGAAAACCTCGGCTCCTTGGCTGACATTAGGTGAATCTATAGTAACGTTACTAATACAGTACTTTCCCCTAACGGTAATGCTTACTGTAACTCAACAAACGCTCTGTAGAACTATTCTGTCTCTGGTATGTATAACGTGTAGTCGATGTTCACTTAGAGCAAGTGTGGGGATGTGAAGCTCTTCAGTGTGTTAAAAACAAAAAATGAAGAAAAAAAAAAACAACAAAAAAAAAACAAGCATTAGTAGCATAAGGAGAAAAGAAAGATTCCTCTGAGAAGGAAGATCGGATCAGTGTTTTGTTTAAACCCGTGCATGTTGGACACTGGTCTCGATGTGTCGGATGAGTGTTGGGATCGTTTGGACTCTTTGGTCAGAGGGTTACGCAGTCGATTAGAGGTGTACAAAACGAAATTTAAAAAAAAAACAACGAAAACCCAGAATAAGCTTTACTTTCGCGCCTCCTTCGCGTCTTCATGCATGATGAAGATCAGATAAGATGGACACTGGCATGAAGAAGAAGGACCAGCACTTAAAAATTTGCAGAAAAAAAAAAAAGAATCAAGATAATCAGTAATAAGGACCGTGTCCAACCCTGCTCCTGGAGAGCGGCCTGCATGACGGCACCCGGCCATTGGCCAATTTATCAGAAACACCTCCAGCATAATCATGTAGTTGTTGTCAGGCACAGCAGTGCAGCAGCACGGCTAGGTTGAGAGGAGAGTGGGTCCATCCCTCAAAATCTCCAGCCAAGCTGACCAGACCAGAAGCTGGTCAGAAGCCGACCAAGGCAGTGAACACCAGCCCGCCTTCAGGCGATCACACAAGTTCCGCCATAGGTGGAATCAGATGGGGATGATTAGCTAAGGGTCAGAGCTAAGGCAGCGACCTCCGTGACCTTCCTGCAGGTTTCAACTCCATCCCGAATCCAGCTCCCCTCATTCAGCTCAGCAAGGGCTTCAGGTGGATCAGGGTGGGAGCCCTGAAGCGGTGGTCTCCAACCTTCCTAGAGAGCTCTTGCCGGTTTCAGCCGCAACCCAGATTTAGCACATCCCGTTCAGCCAATCAGGGACATCTGAAGGTGAGTGATTAGCTGGATCAGGGTCGTCCAGGAACAGGGCTGGAGACCACTGATCTGAGGTCAGCGGGAGGGTAAATGTCTGGGAACAGGGCTGGAGACCCTGGTAGATGGGAGATTTGGAGATCGCTTGACGACTTGAGGATGGTTGACGTCAGCAGGACGTATGGGCTACGGCCTCTAACTCCAGAGCACAAGGTGGCGCTACAAGGGAGCTGTTTCTGATAAAGTGGCCAATGAGGGTAGTTCCGGGGCAAGGCGTCGGTAAATCAACGCTCCAGGACCAGGTTCGGACATGCCCGAGTTACGGTAGAATTCCAGGATTGAATTTCAGTGGAAGGAGGCGGAGTCCTCTCGGTATTGATATCTACCCTGTTAGCACAGTGAGAATTTTATATATAGAGTCTAAGTTAGAAATAGAAAGGAACAAGTGTACTGTAATGTAAATTGTGTCAATATTTTATTATTGTTCTGATTTTTATTTTTTATTTTAAACAAAGGTCAACTATGTTTTTATCATAGCTACATTGCAGGTCGTAGGGAAAGCTAGTGGAAGTTATCACTTTAGATCAGATCTTGATTAATGTATTAACGTGTCTGACACAGTCTGTCCACTCGCCAACTATCAACATATCCCTTATATCTTTCTCACCCTTTTTTTTTGTTTTTCTTATGTAGAGATGCCATACTACTCATAGCTCATCTCTCTTTTGTTTCTCTCTTGGAAATACGTAAAGTAATAAGTATGTTTCTATCACTTTATTTACCTATGATAAACTGGTTGTTGATGATACCCAAGCATTTAATAAAATTTTAAAAGCACCTCTTTGTTTGTTCCCCCTAAGCTGGGTGGGTTCAGCTGCACCAGGCCTGTGTAGATTAGGGTTGGTTAAGGTACTTATTTATTTATTTATTTATTTATTTATTATTTGTTTATTAGGTCATGTGATTTAAAAGGGACAATATCATGGACAAACATGTTATTTTTTTTCTTTTAACATTTTCGAGACGTACCCTTCACTCCCCAGTCCTGTTCAGCCTGCCACACCCCCCCCCTCCCCCCCTCCACTATTCAGCCGATTAGCCCCTCCCACTCACGCTAGCGTTATAAGGAGTGTTGGGTGGTATTAGCACTGGATTTAGTTATTTGGGGTCTCCTCTTCTCATTAATGATGGGGCAAATACTATGGTAAAACAAAATGTGTATATATACCTTTCAATTTTGGTTATACCATGAACTCCATAAAGGACATACCTGCAAATGCACCTGCAAAAACAGGCTGTTTTGATGTCATTGTGATGTCACACTATATATATATATATATATATATATATATATATATATATATATATATATATATATATATATATATAGGTGTATGCGGTATATGCGGTATTAGCACTTATTAAGCACTTATTAAGTTATTTTTCATGCTAATCATGTGTCATTTTGTCAACAAAAATGTACATTTATACATAAATACCACCTTTATATTTGTTATAGATTTATTATTAGATCTAATTATGTTATTAACACTTTATTAAGTTATTTGTAGCCTCCGTTTAATGTTAATTATGTGATTGAAAGGATTGAAATATTATGGAAATTGACATTTTTGCAAATATATATATATATATATATATATATATATATATATATATATATATATATATATATACTGAAATGACCTTATACCTTTAGCTTTAGGAATAAGTATATATATATATATATATATATATAGTGTGTGTGTATTAGGTCATACCATTTACTCCCCCAGTCCATGTAGTGTATAGCTTGCTTTTTTTTATTATTGTTTTTGTGATGTCACAAAACTGTACATAAGAGTTTTTGTAGGATTAGCAATAGCATTAGCAACATAAATGATGAAAAAGTTCATATAAAAGTGAATTATGACTTTGCTATATAAAACCATATTAAGCACATTAGTGGACGTTCAGAGAACAAAAATAACACGCCAGTCAAATGTGGGCTGCAGGCTCCAGAACTTCAGCCTGGACCTGTAGGCGGTTTTGGGTTCGTTTCGTACCGTTAACCTGTCGGTTCCTTGATCCTCTTTTTTCCATCAAGATAAACTTCTCTGTTTTGGCCACAAGGTGGCGCCATCAGACTGTTCTTGGATTTAGTTCCCGTTTCAAAACCAAGGGTTAGACAACCTTTCACTGGCCCTAGATACTACCCCTAGAACCAGGCCTCTCCTCAGGCCTGCACACTAGCGGCCATTCAGAGGCAGCCTGGCAGCGTTTCCTTTAACACACTGATGTGCAGTCGGTCAGCTCAGGAGCTCGCGGCTCGGCCCCTCGCATCAGCATGCTCGGAGTGTGCACTCGGGACTGTGGAGTGCATGGAGGCTTCATGCTGGGGGGATTGGGACAGGGCCCAGGTCTGCAGTGGTAGGCAGAGTATGACTGATTGTCACATGGATTTAACACTGACAGTGGGTGGGAAGCAAGTGGAGCGCAAGGCTCTCGTGTATGTGCCAGGGAGAGGAGTGTGTGTGTGTGTGTGTGTGTGAGTGTGTGTGTGTGTTAAGAGAAAAACAATGCAGTGGCTGCTGGTATTAAGCGAATCTTGTATTTTGCATTTATTTATTTATTAATATTGAATTGAAGTCTCTATTATATAACCTGTGTATTCATCCATACAGCAGTGTGTGTTTTTAAAGGACCCATATGCTACATTTCCTCCAAGCGTATGTGATGTCACAGTCGCGTAATATTATATATATTAAAATCGACATA
>NW_027326647.1:37500-59890 GCF_030463535.1 Salminus brasiliensis
TTTTAATTATATACTACATTTATATATTAATATATTTATTTATAAACAATTGTCCGATAGCTATTGATCTGATTCTTTAGTGAATCATTAAAGGATTCGCACTCGCGCGTGCCTCTCACGAGGAGGCGTGTCTCATTAATATTCATGAGGCCGGGGAGAGGTGTGACGTCACGTGACTTCGCCCGTGTTCGTTCCAGCTGAGCGAGGAGCCTGAGAGACACAGGCAGGCACACACACACACACACACACACACAGGCACGCACTCTCGCGCGCTCGCTCGCTCGCACGCTCACACACACTGAGGAAGAGGAGGAGGAGGAGGAGGAGGAGGAGGGAAGGAAGGAAAAAAGCGATCGAGGAGCAAAGAGAGAAAAAAACACGATAACATCCAACCAATCAGAGCGCGCGGCTGCGACGGGCTGCTCGTGCACGGGTTCTTTCCCCCCTCGTTTTGTTTTCATTTATTTTTTTAAGGGAGCGACGTTCGGGCTCTTCTCCGGGCTCCTCTGCGCTGCCGCTGGAATTTTCCACCCTTTTCCACCTTAAGAGAAACTTTTCAGCCTGTTTGTACCTTTAGTTTTCGGGGGAGGTCTGTTTTAATCTCGGACGCGCGTGAATCCTTTTTTGCTTTCATCTGGCTCAAGTTCGTGCAGCTTTGCAGCAACTGCACGGGATTTTACACACTTGGACCCAGTGGACCTACAACAACACCACCACCACCTCCAGCAGCAGCAGCAGCAGCACATGCAGATAGCATGCCACTCATATTCTGAAAGACTCGCTCGAGAAGCCTGAAGGTAAGCCTGCTCCACTGCTCCCTGCTCGTGCAGATCTGTCTGCATTGCTGCTCGTGTGCATGCCTGCATGCACGGCTGTCATTAGCCCAGTGTGTATAGCATGTAGGAGTAGTAGTCTAGTGGTGTACTGTGGAGGCCCTGGTGTGTGTGTGTGTGTGTGTGTGTGTGGGCTAATTCATATTTGCATGCCAGTCCACATTTCTGTCTGCTGTGTCCCAGCTCCCAGTACACCTGTGCCAGGTAGGAAATGCCCATAAGAGCTAGGTTCAGGTGTGTTGACCATAAAAATTAGATAAATAAGAAAACATGAGGTGGTAAACACTGGTCTATAATCTACTGCTGTCAACAGATTACAGCCTGCACTGGAGTTCCCTGCAGAACCGATATGCTGGCAAGGAAATAGAGGCTAAATATATAACGTTGCTCATTAGGAGAGTGTTATACAAGTGCTATAAGAGTGTTAGAACATTAGTCAGGCTGGTGAAATCCATGTACAGTGTCTGGACTTCTTGTCATGTTCTTAGAAAAATGTTAAAACGATAAAAAATGAGATAAACCTCTTAAAAAAGTCGCATTTCCAGAGACTTTTATTGAAATTAAAGGGCCCGTGCCGTGCAAAGCTGAATTTGCCCTCGATTTTCCAAAATAAGAGTTTGATACAGCGTGTAAACGTCCTCAAATGTTACAGAAACGTTCACAATCTCCCACCAGTCCACAAACAAAGCTGTACGTCGGTACATTATGATGTCACAGGTTTTGTGATGTCACAAAACCCAGAACACTCGCAAGTCACTGGCGTAAGTCTAAGTCTGGCTTTTCTCGGCCTACAGCCGTCTAAGAACACTCAGGTATGACTGGTGGTTCAGCCGGGACTGCTTTCCGGATGAGGCACAATGCTGGGCAGCCAATGAGAACAGAGCTCATTTACATGTATTAGTATTCATAAGGGTACATATCATTAAACTTTAAAAAAAGAAATAAATAAAGAATCCACTAGGTCTGTAAGCGGAGTTACATTTACAAAATTTTAGTTTTTAGGTTTTGAGTTGGTTGCTTCTGTGATGTCATAAAAGTGACAAAAACTCATTTGCATATTAGATATTTACGCACTCGTTTACGTGTGTTGGTGTGAAAGGGCGCATATCATGACAACAAAACTTCGCTTTATTTTTTGTAATAAGAAATTATCGACCGAGGCGCAACACAGGGCAGCCAATCAGAATGGAGCTTATTTACATATGTCAGTCTTAAAGACACAGTAACACAGCCTGTGTAATTGTAATTGAATGTAGGATTGAAAAATGGTATAAACTGGAACTTTGCCAAAAATATGAACTCACACAAAGTTATACGTCGACCTCAGGTGGAGGGAAAATAAAATGTAAAAATGAAAATAATAAATGTAATATTAATAATAATTATAAATAAAATTAATAATCCGTGGTAGGGGTCCATTAAACCACTGTACTGTGCTGCTATTCTTTGTTTACTCACCTTACAGGGTCATGTGACTTATTGCTGTGTATGTTGATTGAATACTAGTGAACTCGTCCAGCTTTAGCTGATGGCCGGGCCGCTCTCTCAGCTCCTGCCCCCTGACCTGCCCCCTGCTGGAGCCAGCCCGCAGTGCGGCAGCTCCAACCAGCCAGGAGGCTCCCTGAGCGGCGGACAAATAAACTCTGTGGCTAACCTCAAATCCCTCCTGCAGCTGCCGATGAAGGGGGACCAGCGCTTCAGAGACTGCTGTGAAATGAAGGGTGAGGACCTGAACACACACCAGCCCACATCATTCTGCACAGCATAACACACATCTCCTGCTCATTAATCACCTAATAAATAACCCACTCCTTCCTTCCTAGCAACTGTTGCTAGGTTGGACAAGCTTTCCAGAACTCTAATGAGAGACTGTAGCTCCGCCTCCTCAGTGTATATCACAATACCTACATTTAGAGCGTTATTAATATTCACCCTAATGAGAGACTGTAGCTCCTCCTCCTCAGTGTATATCACAATACCTACATTTAGAGCGTTATTAATATTCACCCTAATGAGAGACTGTAGCTCCTCCTCCTCAGTGTATATCACAATACCTACATTTAGAGCGTTATTAATTATTATTCACCCTAATGAGAGACTGTAGCTCCTCCTCCTCAGTGTATATCACAATACCTACATTTAGAGCGTTATTAATATTCACCCTAATGAGAGACTGTAGCTCCGCCTCCTCAGTGTATATCACAATACCTACATTTAGAGCATTATTAATTATTATTCACTCTAATGAATAACTGTAGCTCCGCCTCCTCAGTGTATAACTCAATACCTACATTTAGAGCGTTATTAATTATTATTCACCCTAATGAGAGACTGTAGCTCCTCCTCCTCATTGTATAACTCAATACCTACATTTAGAGCGTTATTAATATTCACCCTAATGAGAGACTGTAGCTCCTCCTCCTCAGTGTATATCACAATACCTACATTTAGAGCGTTATTAATTATTATTCACCCTAATGAGAGACTGTAGCTCCGCCTCCTCAGTGTATATCACAATACCTACATTTAGAGCGTTATTAATTATTATTCACCCTAATGAGAGACTGTAGCTCCGCCTCCTCAGTGTATATCACAATATCTACATTTAGAGCGTTATTAATTAATATTCACCCTAATGAGAGACTGTAGCTCCGCCTCCTCAGTGTATATCACAATACCTACATTTGAGAGACTGTAGCTCCGCCACTGTAGCTGTGAGGCTAACGTAGCAAGCCATGGAAGCTTATGTACACCAGTTAGCATCCTGCGTACATGCCTACACGCTTGCCTGGAACCGAGTGGAGGTGTTCAGAAATCTCAACAAGACTTGCTAATGTGTTTTCTGCCACTGTGTGACTCACTGTTATTAAATATGAATATGAATAATTTCGCCTATGTATTAGTTTTTGTTTGTATAGATAAGTGGCCAGATAACAGAATTCCAGTTAAATAACCATCTTCCACAGAAACTATTAATGCAGAAACCTTTGAATTACCTCAGATAAAACGTAAATATGCCCCTGGTTAGCAAGACTAGCCTAGCTAGCGCCTAGCTGCATAGATAGAGTACAGCCCTCAGGTAATTATGTAAATACCTAATTAAAAACACTAATAACTGATGTAGTTTGGCCTAATATTTCATCTAGGAGGCTTTATTGATCTTGTATGTCTCTAAAGAGAAGTATTTTGGCTTAATTGTCTGTGCTAGTAGCAGCTAGCTGGTAGCTAACTAAATAAAGAAATGCTAGCCAGCTCAGCAGGAGTGTCCCGCTGCTGGAGGCGAGTGGAAAACCATCGTTTTTCTACAGAACTTAGATTTTTTAGGAGATATAAAGCTTCTAAAAGGCTCATTGACCATTTTCTGCTCCAGCCTGGTAACAGAAAGAGTTGGATTAGGGCCGCTTGCCCCTCTCCTCAGCAGCTCGCCGAGGCCTGGCAGGGGGGTTTATTTCCATAGCTGTGAACCACTGCATATTTAAGTGGGCATAGGCAAATCCCAGAGGTTTCCTCGTGGGTATGCTAACCGGCCAGAGCAGGGTGACGTGGGGTCACTACCTATTTAGACGCTGTGGCCTGTCCTGTAACCGGCTAAGGTGCCATTAGCTGGCAAGGCTTGACTTGGACGTCTGAGCCAGGCTTAATAGTATTGGTATGCATACCTGACTAAGCAGGATCAGCAGTGGACTGTTTGTTTCTGAACCAGCTCGATCAACACAGTTTTGATCCGCAGCGATTACGCAACAGGAATTTCAGTCCATAGACCTTAGAGGTCCAAAAGCAGCCGGAACTGCTCCTGCTTGGCGTATTTCACCAGGCCGAATGCGATTTTTACCGCTATTTTTAAAGATGGGGCTGCTTTTTCAGTTCAACGGTTAAAGGGGAACGTCACCTCATCTTTAGATTTTCTGTAGAGTGAAGTGGTTACGAAGCAAACATGGTCTTTCGGAGCGTTTAGGTGGGAAACCATCCGTTTTTAGAGAAACCCTTCCGAGTCGAGTTGGTCGAAGCGGCGGTGAATGGAACCTGACGTCTGAACCTCTAAAGGTTATTACACCAAATGGTTATGAATACGCCACCTGATGCCTGAGGCAGTTTAGTTTTACTATGGTTAAAAAAAACACAACAACATCCAAAACATTTTCACAAAATGGCATAGCATTAAAACAGTGGAGGGATACATGCTGCAGGCATGCGGCAGAAAGTAGTCCCTAAAGAAAACTGTATTGTTGAGTTGAGAGTTGCCACTATTTTACCATCATTATAATGTCATATAAACTATAAAAGAAGACTTGTGTAGCTTTACTGGTGGGCTTGGATGGTAAATAAAGTAGCTGTAATTGTTTCACCTCAATGTAGTTCTGCGCTACATGCTAATTTAATGTTTAAGCAGTACTTTAGGGACGGATCAGTCTTACGCCTTGGCCCAAATGGTATTTTTGCTCAAGTGAAGTCATGTTATGAAGCTACGAGGTAGCTAACATGCTATGGAAGCTTATGTACACCAGTTAGCATCCTGCTTCAACCATCACTGTAGGACAAATGGACCAATAGAAATGGTCCAGAATTCCCTGGATGTTCATGAACACTGACCCGGTTCCCTCTCTGTCTGTCTCTCTGTTTCAGATAAGGACAGGTTAGATGTGGACGAGGACTCTCTGGGACGTAGCTCTGCACGTGGACGGGGTGCCGGCGGCCTCGCTTCGGATGGCGCCAGCAGCTCGAGCGCCTCCGGTTTCTCCAACGGCACAAACGGCTTCCTCGGCGGGCCGCTGTGGGAGCGGACGCTGCCGTGCGACGGCGGCCTGTTCCAGCTGCAGTACATGGACCTGGAGGAGTTCCTGACGGAGAACGGCATGGGCAGCATCAACGGCGCCTCCAACGCCGCGCAGGTTCCCTCGCAAAGCTCCCAGTGCACACCCACCTCCCCACTGCCATGTTCTTCGTCTTCATCGTCGTCTTCGTCGTCGTCGTCGTCAGCCTCTGCATCTTCCTCGCCCACGCTGCTCGGCCTGGACATGATGAGGAGCGGCGACTGCCTGCACGGTGAGTCCTCGTCAGAAGGACGGGCTGTGGTGGTCCTCCATAAGTTGTTCGAAGATTAGACCCTGTATTGATGCGATCAATCTGAGAGTGTGCTGACGGACTGCAGATTAAGGTGGACAAAAGTATTGGGACACCTATACATTACACCTGCAGGAGCTATTATGATGACCAGTTTTAAGTCTATAGGCATTAATATGGAGTTGGTCCCCCTTTGCAGCTTCTGGGAAGGCTTGCTACAGGATGTCTGAGTGTGTCTGTGGGACGTTTGGCCATGTATCCAGATTTATCCAGGTTTTCTCTGCTGGTTTTAATTAATGCCAGAGCAGGTCTGGAGCTCTGCAGTTATTGGAGGCTTTTCTGCACTCAGCCCTGACCCCGCTCTGTACCTTTACGTGGTCTGACAGACACTCGGTGGACACTGAGCTGCTCTCTGTGAGCTGTTCCTCCTAAACTCTTCCACTGTTCAATAATAACACCACTCACAGCTGATGGAGGAAGATCTAGGATGGAGGAAATTTCACCAGCTGACTTGTTGTTGTTGGTGCAGCGGTGTCTCCTATTACATACAGAACCACGCTGGAGTTCAGTGAGCTCTTCAGAACCTCCCGTTCTTTCACTGATGTATGGAGGAAAGGCAGACTGCAGGACTAGGGGCTGGATCATATACACCTGTGGCAATTAGACTAAATCAGACACCTGAATTCAGTGATTAAGAGGGGTGTCCCAATACTTCTGTCCATGTAGTGTATGTTATGGCAGTAAGGTGGACTGCTATATTTATATATGAGTGGATGAGAGTGCAGGACATTCTATGTTCCACTGCAGTTTCACTGGTTCTGTGTCTTTTTGGATTTGCAGTTCTGTAAACATTTACTGAATCATACATAGTGGATACTGAATCATTTGTAGTAGATGCTGAATAATTCATAGTGGTACTGGATAATTCATAGTGGATACTGAATAAATTGAGATAGATGCTGAATAATTCATAGTGGATACTGAATAATTCATAGTGGTACTTGATAATTTGTGGATACTGAATAATTCATAGTGGATACTGGATCATTTGTCGTGGATACTGAATAATTTGTAGTAGACACTAAATAATTCATAGTGGATACTGGATCATTTGTAGTGGATACTGAATAATTTGTAGTGGATACTGAATAATTTGTAGTAGATACTGAATAATTCATACCGGATACTGAATAATTTGTAGTAGATACTGAATAATTTGTAGTAGATACTGAATAATTTGTAGTAGATACTGAATAATTCATACCGGATACTGAATAATTTGTAGTAGATACTGAATAATTCATACCGGATACTGAATAATTTGTAGTAGATACTGAATAATTTGTAGTAGATACTGAATAATTCATACCGGATACTGAATAATTTGTAGTAGATACTGAATAATTCATACCGGATACTGAATAATTTGTAGTAGATACTGAATAATTCATACCAGATACTGAATAATTTGTAGTAGATACTGAATAATTCATACCGGATACTGAATAATTTGTAGTAGATACTGAATAATTCATACCGGATACTGGATAATTTGTAGTGGATACTGAGTAATTCATAGTAGATGCTGAATAATTCATAGTGGATACTGATTAAAGATCTCTTTCTACATATATAGCCAGTGTTTGGTAGCCAGTCTCATCCAGAGTGACCCGTCCGTTAATCACGTTACAGAGGTTGGAGAATGTAGTGTTAGGCATCTTGCCCGAAGTCTCTTATTAGTATAGAGTGGTGCGCTTGGCCAGGCCAGGGATTAAACTCTGGCCCGTCACGTGGAAGGCAACGAAGTTACCCACTACACTACACCGACCATCAACACACTGGTCATCCTGGCACTGTTCAGCCTGAATGGGTCATTGATATTGATATAAGTTCGGACAGCACCATTAAACACACAGTAATCCTACAGCAACCTGAACCGGCCCGAGGGATTTGATTCATAAGGCCTTGTTGAATGTGTGTGTGTGTGTGCGTGTGTGTGTCTTAAGGCTGTGTGTAAGGCCCTTGTTTATCCTCTGTGCAGTTAAGATTGGGCTGGGCTTGGAATGTACAGTAAATACACTGCTATCAGTCATCGCAGGCCGTGCGAGGGACATAACAGGCAGATAAAAGAGAGAGAGAAAGAAAGAGAGAGAGAGAGTGGCGTAGCAGGACAGCTGGACAGAACCATACACAACTAATGAAAGGAAGTAAGAGAGCGAGTGTGTGTGTATGTGAGTGAGCGAGCGAGCGAGTGACGGAGTGTGTGTGTGTGAGTGTGCGCGAGTGTGTGTGTGTGCGTGAGTGTGTTTGTCTCTTCGCGTGTTTTCAAAATCTCTTCCTCATTTCACACACGTGGTGCGCGTGCACGCGCTCTCTCACGTGCGGCGGGCGAGAGCAGCAGAGTGAGAGAGGGTGGGAGGAGGAGTGGGAGGAGTGTGTGAGTGTGTGTGAGTGCATGTGTGTGTGGTGAGAGCACACGGGAGCTGAGTCGAGAAGCAGCGTTAAAGGGCCCGCGGCCTGGAAAACGTCCCTGGTTTCCTGGGATTTGGGATGTCGTATGTTAAAGGTTCCTCACATGGCCTCAGAACGGTTAACCCCTTCATCACAAGCGTCTTTAGCACTAGAGCCACCTACTGCTGTTCTGACCCGTCCAAGACGAGGTGCACAGCCAGGCCCAAGCTTCTGCCGGCAGAGTTCCTGAGCAATCTCGGCTCATTCCTCATGAGCAGTGGCCTTTGCTGCTGCTGCTGCTGCTGCCACCGCCTGCAGCTATCTATCTGCCTATTCAGCCTGCAGCAGTTTAGCCCCGCCCACTCTCGCTTATTAAGTTATAAGAATGGATTTGCATACGCTCATTTGCATATATTAAAGTAATAAAGTTGCCCCGGAATGCATGTACTGAGTGTGTAAGTTGTGGTTTGATGGATAAAGATGATGGATTGTCAGTTTTACAAACCTGTTTACCACCCTGTTACTGTAACTTACAATAATAACGTAAAATTTTGGGAATCTAGGAACTCAAATCCAACTAATCTAAAATTCTCATTATAGATTCATGTGCTAATTATTTTCTCCATTAATCGACTGACTGGTTCACAAAACTATGATAACCGTAAGAAATTGGTGGGATTCTCAGTTCGGTTGGGTCTTATACCTAAATACTGGTCATAAGCAAATGTACCTGCTTTGATAACCATACATTACCATACAGACAATCCTAAAACCCTACTTTCATCATTTTTCATCTTTCATTCTCACCGGAATCTGTAAATATTTAATAAACGTCTCTGATGAAGAGAATCAGCAGATATTTACCAGAATATGAGGAGCAGCAGTGACCATGTGACTGGAGGCAATGCAGTGCTTTACTTACTGCTGCCCTCTGCTGATCACTAGTGGAGTCTGACACCCAGCACACACCATTCTTCAAAATATAAGAATCAATAATATATGTATACATATATATTTATATATATATTATGAGTAGATATTTTCAGTGTCATTTTTTTTTCTTCATAAAATTATGTAAATATTAAGTCAAACATTTTTGGGGGGGTAAAATGTTTTTTTTTAAAAATAATATTTAAAAAAAAATGTCTATTAAATGTTTTAACCATGCCGTTTTCTTCCTTTCTGTCTCCGTGTATTCAGGCACTCCTCAGGGCAGCCTGGACCCCTCGCCCTCGCCCTCCTCTTCCTCCTGCCCCCCACTCACCGCCCCGCCCGCCACCAACGGCAACGACATGATGACCTTCGATCCTGACCCTGCCGACGTGGCCCTGTCGAGCGTGCCGGGACAGGAGGCATTCGACCCCCGGCGGCATCGTTTCAGCGAGGAGGAGCTGAAGCCCCAGCCCATGATCAAAAAGGCCCGCAAGATGCTCGTCCCCGACAACCTGAAGGTAAACACTGTAAACACTGTAAACAGCCATCGTTTACATTCAGCTGCGTCAGGCCGAGAAATTCATTCGTAAAAAAAACATTTAAAAATCTACAGCTTATTAATACACAAAAAAATCACTTTTGCATGATATGGGTCCTTTAAAAATCAGCTAATGCTAATAAAAGCTAATGTAGCTTATAGCCCCACTGTTTAGTCTGTTTGCTTGATTTGGCCCTGCAGGTAACACTATGCTAATTGGTGTACATAAGCTTCCATTGTTTGTTAGCAACATTAGCCTCGTTCGCTCCAGTCGGACACCAAGCTTGCCAAGGCTGTCCACAAATTTCTGTCAACATAGCCTCTGCCCTGACATTAATCCTCTCCATTGTCCCCTCTGTCTCCAGGACGAGAAATACTGGAGCCGACGCTCAAAGAACAACGAGGCGGCGAAGCGTTCGCGGGACGCCCGGCGGCTGAAGGAGAACCAGATCTCGGTCCGAGCCGCTTTCCTGGAGCGCGAGAACGCCGCCCTCAGGCAGGAGGTGGCCGACATACGCAAGGAACTGGGCCGCTGCCGCAACATCCTCAACAAATACGAGAGCCGGCTGGTGGACCAGTGAGGATGAGGAGGAGGAGGAAGAGGGGCGAGCGAGAGAGAGAAGAAGAGAGAGAGAGAGAGAGACCACTGAATGTGTTAAAGGACGACGGACATGAGACGAGAGCAGGGCTGCAACGAACGATGTCGGGGATGTCAGTTATGACGCGCCGTTTATTCAGAGGCGCTCTATAATGCTTTATAATGTTCATATGAACATCCGGTGATTCTGACAGACTGTAATACACTACAGGAAGTGTAGGGGGCGCTCTATAGTGCTCTATAATGTTCATATGATCCACACGCTCATTCTGACAGACTGTAATACACTACAGGAAGCGTAGGGGGCGCTCTATAATGCTCTATAATGATCATATGATTGACACGCTCGTTCTGACAGACTGTAATACACTACAGGAAGTGTAGGGGGCGCTATATTGGTTCTTTTAGTGTATGAACGGAATAGTCTCCAGATCATTAATTATAGAAAGTTGCAGCCCTGGCTGGAAAACAGAGGAACGGAGGACGGACAGAAAGAGATTAAAACGCAGGGATGGACTAAAATGCCTGTTTTTAACCCTTTGATCAAGAGAGTTTCTATGGACTAAGAGAAATGTTGGCTTGATGTAAAATGCTTTTGATAAAGGAGAGAATTGTATATTTTTGTACAATAGAAACACACGATATGGGAAGAGGTCATTTCTGAGAAAACTATATATATATATATAGATATAGATATATATATATATTAAAAAACTATATATATTATTAATGGCAGGGCTTTAAGCAAGCTAGAGGGGACGTGTGGAAAAACGCTGGAAGCTTGAATCATCTTAAAATGGCATTTTATAGAGCATTCAGCACTTAAAGGGGAACACCACTGATTGTTCAAAATTGCTACATAAGTAAATCTTGTCAGATGTGAACAGCAGTACTGGGTGATATTGGCGTGAAACGTTCCGTTCCGGAGAAAATTCCCAAACCAGAATAGCTCACAGTGGTGGTGAATGGAACCCGATGTCCAAGGCCGCGAATAGCTTTTTGTTTTTTTCCAGAGAACCTCAACTGACGTGAGACAGCCACGGAAATGCAGTTTTGGCAGTTTTTGGCATCATATATAAATATATATTTTTTTATTCCTATGGCTGTTATATTTTTATGCAAATTTTTGACTACTGTGTTTTTTAATTGGTTACATAAGTTGTATTATTTTTTTTTTCTTCCTTCAATTGACCCAACTTCTGTCTCAATTTAGCGCCCGTCCTCATTTAATATCCAGCAAAGACGTCCACCAAAATAGCCATATTTTCTAGCTTCTCGAACAGACGTTTAAAATGTTCGCTCCGGACCGAATTCCGGCAGCTAACGTTGCTTTAGTCGTAACTTTTATCACGTCTTTAAAGTGTTTTTTATACTTGCTGGGTTTCAGCGGATGCCCTGCCTGACGCCCGAGACACTACAGCTTTTTACAACGTTTTACTACAACTTTAAGGTCTTTTACGTTTTTATGGCGGAGGGATACATTCCTGCGAAACGAAAAAATAAAAATAGGTCCCAAAGACTATGTATGTATGTATTGTGTCAGCTTTGCCCCTCATTTACCATCATCATGTAAAACTCACAGGACACTCTGGGGGCACTCTGGTAGGTTCACTGCTGGGTTTGGATAGCGAAAAAAAATGGCTGCATTTGTGTCGTAGTCATGGCGACCGAAGTCTGGTTCCATTCACCACCACTGTAAAGAAATTTACGTTTCTCTACGGTGAAGCTCAGTTTCACAGATACAAAAAAACAAACAAACCCTGAATCATGAGTTTATCTCCAACAGTGAATTGTGCAATTTTGGAAATGTAATGGACTTCCCCTTTAATACGAATGAACGGCTGTACGGATTTTTAATATATATATTTTTTGGATTGGGGGACAGGCTGTAATATATAAATATATAAATAAATAACTAAATCATACGTGTGAAGGAGTTTAAGCAGGGAAAGGACGGGACAACGAGGACATGTCTTTGTTTTCTTTTGTATTATTATGGGATGTTAGGGACAGAGAGAGAAAGAGAGAGAGACTCTGTCGTGCATGAGCCCCTTTTTCTTACTTCTCCTCGTTTCGCCGGACGGTGGACTGATGGTGGCGATCATCGCTGCGGCGACTCTTCGTTACACATGTACTCACTTTTCCTTTTCTTGTGTTTCTGGAACACACACACACACACACACACACTCTCTCACACACACTTTCTCACACACACTCACATAGAGACATCTAGGTCCATCCTCTTTCTCGCTACCCCCCCAATCTACCCCTCCACCCCCATCCGTCATGGCTTAACACTACAGCAGGCCTCCCAGGACTACAATTCCCACGATCCCCAGCGCCGAAAGGGGCGCCACAGTGTTTGAGTTCCCTAGTGTACTTGAACCCTCTTGCAGAAACTATCCTTGCTGTGCAAAGCATAGATCTGTACTATATTGATACGACTAGCAGGAATTGCCCTTAACTTGATTGTGTAGAGAATATTGTCTGTATTGTACACAGATATATGTATTTTTTTTTTTTTTTTGATTTTTCAAAAAACAAAAACAAACAAAAAAAACACCAACAACAAAAACAACAGCGGGTTTGCATGTGGACATTCTCGGGGGAACGATTGTCGCCCACCTCGTATATGCAAACCAGTCCCAGGAAACGTGTGTTTTTACGTCTCGGCTCACCTCGGACTCTCAGAGACTGACCGGTCAGCATGGGCTTTGTTGAACTTCAGGGTCGCCGGCAACCCGGCGGGGTCGGCCGACCCGCTTTGACTCCGTAGTCTTCAGTTCTTCGGTTCTCCCCTTTCCCGACTCTCCTGGTCCGTTACTTTCTTCAAAAGACCCTTTTCTTTCAGTCCTGATTGATCTCTGATTGATCTCTGATTGATCTCTGATTGTTATTTCTTTTAATATAATGATTAAACTTCTGTTCTTCCTTTGTTTTGCTGTCTTTGTCATTTTTCAATCAACACAAACGGAAGCCCCACCCTCATTGGTTACTCCCAGCCAACTTGCCCATCTGGGTTCCAGGTGGGCATGGGCTCTGAGTGGGCTTCCCAAATGTAGTGTAGTGTAGTAGTGTAGTGGTCAGTACCTACCAAAAGTGCTCCAAAAAAGGGCAACCTTGGGTCAATGGAGGGAACCTAAGGCTTATTGGTGCTCATGGAGGCCCCACCTTACACCTTACAGGACTTAAAGGATCTGCTAATGGAACATCTTGGTGCTAGATACCACAGGACACCTTCAGAAGTCTTGTGGAGTCCATGCCTCGATGGATTACAGCTGAACAGTCCTGACCAATGGTCTCAGAAACCGTTCGGACGTCTGTGAAGGCCTAGGAAGGTCCCCAGAGTACCCCCCCAGGCAACTTGCTCATGTGGGTTCTAGGTGGGCATGGGCTCTGAGTGGGCTTCCCAAATGGGCCCCAGTCCACCTTCATCTCACATGGGTCCCATCTAGGCCCCAGTGCAGTGTACAGCTCAGATGATGCTCATGTTTGAGCCCTCCTGGTTTAACCCCATCACTGACCTTGGTGGGCATCCATATGTGAGGCCAGCATGGAACCCATGGACAACATCTTCTGGTTCCAGAAGATCTTCTGGTACCAGCTTTTGCTTGTAGATCAATGGTCAAATGAGCAATCTGACCAAAACATTCAACCTGTATGACCAAGCTAGTCAACTAGCATGACCAGCCAGACTGCGTCCATCCACTAGCATTACCGGCTTGACCAAACTAGTTGACCAGTATGACCTGCTGGACAACCAGCCAAGGTTAACGATGGTTCCTCTATGGGATCACCCATTCAAAAACCCATTGGAAAGCTCCTGTAGCTCCAAAAACAAGGACAGTTTCTAAAAAAAAATTGACCTCCATGGTCCTGCTACACCTGCTACACCTGCTACACCCACTACATACATCCATAACATTAAAACCTCTTTCATTAAAATAACACTGATTATCTGCTTCCAGAGGTGGATCTACAGATTAGGCAGCGAGTGAACAGTCAGTTCTTGATAAATGACTGGGTCAGAACATCTCCAGAACATATGGAGATGTTTCCTCCTGGTATGCAGTGGTCAGCACCAACCAAAAAGTGCTTCAAGGAAGGACAACCTTGGGTCAATGGAGGGAACCTAAGGCTTATTGGTGCTCATTGGAGGCCCCCACCTTTACACCTTACAGGACTTAAAGGATCTGCTAATGGAACATCTTGGTGCTAGATACCACAGGACACCTTCAGAAGTCCTTGTGGAGTCCATGCCTCGATGGATTACAGCTGAACAGTCCTGACCCAATGGTCCTCAGAAAACCGTTCGGACGTCTGTGAAGGCCTAGGAAAGGTCCCCCAGAGTACCCCCCCAGGCAACTTGCTCATGTGGGTTCTAGGTGGGCATGGGCTCTGAGTGGGGCTTCCCAAAATGGGGCCCCCAGTCCACCTTCATCTCACATGGGTCCCCCATCTAGGCCCCAGTGCAGTGTACAGCTCAGATGATGCTCCATGTTTGAGCCCTCCTGGTTTAAACCCCATCACTGACCTTGGTGGGCATCCATATGTGAGGCCAGCATGGAACCCCATGGGACAACATCTTCTGGTTCCAGAAGATCTTCTGGTACCAGCTTTTGCTTGTAGATCAATGGTCAAATGAGCAATCTGACCCAAAAACATTCAACCTGTATGACCAAGCTAGTCAACTAGCATGACCAGCCAGACTGCGTCCATCCACTAGCATTACCGGCTTGACCAAACTAGTTGACCAGTATGACCTGCTGGACAACCAGCCAAGGTTAACGATGGTTTCCTCTATGGGATCACCCATTCAAAACCCATTTGGAAGCTCCTGTAGCTCCAAAAAACAAGGGACAGTTTCTAAAAAAAAAATTGACCTCCATGGTCCTGCTACACCTGCTACACCTGCTACACCCACTACATACATCCATAACATTAAAACCTCTTTCATTAAAATAACACTGATTATCTGCTTCCAGGGGTGGATCTACAGATTAGGCAGCGAGTGAACAGTCAGTTCTTGATAAATGGACTGGGTCAGAACATCTCCAGAACATATGGAGATGTTCCTCCTGGTATGCAGTGGTCAGCACCAACCCAAAAGTGCTTCAAGGAAGGACAACCTTGGGGTCAATGGAGGGAACCTAAGGCTTATTGGTGCTCATGGAGGGCCCCCACCTTACACCTTACAGGACTTAAAGGATCTGCTAATGGAACATCTTGGTGCTAGATACCACAGGACACCTTCAGAAGTCTTGTGGAGTCCATGCCTCGATGGATTACAGATCTTCTGGCTCCTGAAACAGTCCCCTGACCAATGGTCTCAGAAAACCGTTCGGACGTCTGTGATGGCCTAGGAAGGTCCCCAGAGTCCCCAACCCCCTCCCCACTGCACTAGATAACTACCGTGGGGATTGGGGCATTATCTGCTCCACTGGTCCCACTGCCAAAAACCCATGTCCAGTGTTGGTCAATCAAAGTTCCAGGGATGCCTTGGCAAACTCTCCACATAAACATGTGAAAAGAGGCTTTCTTCTGGCAACCTTTCTGAGCTATTTGCTGGCATGGATGGCTGGGTCCTGGGTGACCTGATGATGCCAAGTAAATTCTGCAATTCTGCACAAACACTGTTTTGCTTCTATAAATGATTCTCCTCCCCCAGCAGACGTGTGCACCGCTGTCCTGAGGGGTTTCGGTTCTTCCTGCAGAAGGTTCTGGTTTCTTGAGGTTCTTGAGTTGTCTTGCTGCTCTGCTTTTTTCAGGTCTATCCACAGAGGCTGGATAGTGTTTGAGGTAGAGGCACTGTGAGGAGAGCCCGTGGCTGCTGATTGTAGCTGCTTAGAGGAGGCCCATGGCTGCTGATTGCTGCTGCTTAGAGGAGCTCATGGCTGCTGATTGTTGCTGCTTAGAGGAGCCCGTGGCTGCTGATTGTAGCTGCTTAGAGGAGCCCATGGCTGCTGATTGTTGCTGCTTAGAGGAGCCCATGGCTGCTGATTGCTGCTGCTTAGAGGAGCCCATGGCTGCTGATTGTTTGCTGCTTAGAGGAGCTCATGGCTGCTGATTGTTTGCTGCTTAGAGGAGCCCCATGGCTGCTGATTGCTGCTGCTTAGAGGAGCTCATGGCTGCTGATTGGTGCTGCTTAGAGGAGCCCATGGCTGCTGATTGTTTGCTGCTTAGAGGAGCTTAGGCTGCTGATTGTTGCTGCTTAGAGGAGCTTAGGCTGCTGATTGTTGCTGCTTAGAGGAGCTCATGGCTGCTGATTGTTGCTGCTTAGAGGAAGCCCATGGCTGCTGATTGTTGCTGCTTAGAGGAGCTCATGGCTGCTGATTGTTGCTGCTTAGAGAAGCTCATGGCTGCTGATTGTAGCTGCTTAGAGAAGCTCATGGCTTGCTGATTGCTGCTGCCTAGAGCTTTGAAATTTGCATCACCTGATCTTTCTTAATGAGGATTGTGAAACAAGTCATAGCTCTAACGAACTAATTAAGGGGTTTGAGACCTTGGTAGGAGTTTCCTGAGGGCTTGGATTTCTTGCTTCTGAGCGAATCTGCCTGAAGGTCGAAGGTTTAGAGCTCTGGATTCTGGATTCCTCTGGAGTGCAGGATCAAGCTGGGAAACATCAGTGACATCTTTTTTACGCAACACGAGTTTTCCTCAAGGGGCCGATCATTCCAGAGGGCACTGTGTTTTCCCTTTGGCTTGATAATCTATCACCCATTTCCCCATCAGGAATGTAGCTGGACTGAACGGACATACCTTCAAACGAGCGAAGGGTCCAGCGGCAAGAAGAAAGCTGCAGCACTGTGAAGCCCTAATCACCACTGCTTCCTTCTGCTGCTCTGTTTTGGTGTTCTGGAGAAAACTAGACCCAGTCCTTCTTCCACCTAATGGTGATGAAGGACGCTGCCTGACGCCTGAGACACTGTTTCTACCAGAGTTCTGAGAAGAGTTTCGGCTCTAGAAACCTGCTTTTAAAATCAGATCATTAAAATGGTGGAGGGGATACATGCTGCAGGGTGTAGTGCGGCTACAGAAAGTAGGTCCCCTAAAGAAAACTGCAATTAGTTCAGATTCTCTATTCACTATTTTACCTTCATCATCATCATCATCATCATTCCATATAAAAACTCATAAAGCTGCACTGGTGGGTTTGGATAGGGAGATACATTATGGGCTGCATCTGTGTTGTAGTCATGGCGACCCACACCTGCTTCCATTCACCTCCACTGTACAGAGATCAGAGTGGGTCAGGAATGAAGGTGTGTGACGGTTTGAGCGTGAGCAGGAAGGAGGAGTGGGGGTGGAGTTTGGGGTGGAGTTGGGGTGGAGTGGGGGTCCTCTCAGGAGGTGTGACATTCATCACTGGGGTGAGAGAGCAGATCAGCGGACCTTCTGCAACTGAACTTTGGACTGAAACGGTCCAGTAGTGTGTGTTTAGCTGGTGTCTCTTTGTTTCACCTGTGTGTGTGTTGTGTGTGTGTGTGTGTGTGTGTGTGTGTGTGTGTGTGAGAGAGGAGAGTGTGTGTGTGTGTGTGTGTGTGTGTGTGTGTGTGTGTGTGTGTGTGGGCCTTAGACCGATCTGTCTTATTATCAGGAATGCAGAGACACTGGGTTGAAGTTAAGGTTAGGTTTTAGGGTTAGGGTTAGGATTAGGTTTAGATTAGGTTTTTAGGTTTAGGGTTAGAGTCAGGTTTAGGTTTTAGGTTTATATTTAGGGTTAGGGTTAGAATAAGGGTTTAGAATTAGGTTTAGATTAGGTTTTAGGTTTAGAGTTAGAGTCAGGTTTAGGTTTAGGGTTAGAGTCAGGTTTAGGATTAGGTTTTAGGTTTAGAGTAAGGTTTAGAGACAGGGCTTAGGGTTAGGTTTTAGGTTTTAAGAGTTAAGAGTTAAGTTTAGGGTTAGAGTTAAGTTTAGGATTAGGTTTTAGGGTTAGAGTCAGGGTTAAGGTTAGAGTCAGGCTTAGAGTTAGAGTCAGGGTTACGTTTTTAGGGTTAGAGTTAGGTTTAGGGTTAGAGTCCAGGTTTAGGATTAGGTTTTAGGTTTAGGGTTAGACCTTACGATTAGGTTTTAGGGTTAGGGTTAGAGGTCAGGGTTAGGATTAGAATCATGTTTAGGATTAGGTTTAGGGTTACGATTAGTTTTTAGGTAGGGTTAGAGTTTAGGGTTAGTGTTAGGTTTTAAGTTGAAGTTAAGATTAGAGTTGAGGTTAAAAATTAGGGTTAGGTTTAGAATTAAGTTTAGGTTTAGGGTTATGGTTAGCATAAATTAAAATTAGGGTTAAGTTGCAGTTTTAGGATTGTGTTTTTGGGTTAAGGTTAGAGTCAGGCTTAGGTTTTAGGGTTGGAGTTTTAGGCTTACATTGGGGTGTAGGATTTCATTTAGATGTTGGGTCAAGGCTTTGGTTAGGTTTAGGCTTAGAGTTGAAGTTAAGATTAGTGTTAGGTTTAGGATTAGGTTTAGGTTTTGGGTTAAGTTTAGGATTTGAGTTGAGATTAAATGTAAGGTTAGGTCAAAAGGTTAGACTTGGGTTTGGGTTAAAGCTATGTTTAAGGTTTAGGATTAGGATTAGAGTTTTGGTTTAGAATTAGTCTTAAGATTAATGTTGGGCCTCAGGTTTAGGATAAGAGTTGAGGTTAAATGTGATGTTAGGTCAAGGGTTGTTTTAAGAAATAGATTTAGGTTTGGGGGAGTAAAGGTTAGGGTTGGGTTTAAGATTAGGGTTTAAGATTAGGTTTAGTTTTAGTATAAAAATAAATTCCATTACATTTTATTTAGAGTTCTGTTGTATTTAATAGATTAGCGTCTGCAGCATTATTAGCTTAGCATAGCATTATTGTATTTGACCTGTTTATGGATGGTTTGCCTGTAGGTCACACTCAGGTCAGGCAGTGTCCCTCCCGCAGGCCTGAGTGAAGCCTTGGTCTGGTGCTTGGTCCTTCCTCAGGTTGCAAGAGTGAGGATGAGGATGTGTTTTGTGGGTGAGAGAGTGTGTGTGTGTGTGTGTGTGTGTGTGTGTGTGTGTGTGTGTGTGTGTGTGTGTGTGTAAGACGGTGTGGAGTGATTGTTTGTGCTCGCTCGGCATTAAGAGAATTGGGTGAAAGGTCTTTTTTTAAGGGAATTTTACCCAGAGTTCAAAACACAAAACCAGATGTGTGTTGCGTTCTCCTGTGTGTGTGTGTGTGTGTGTGTGTGTGTGTGTGTGTGTCCCTGCGTGCAGCCTCTGTTCCACTCCCCCTCACCCCCCACCCCATCACAATACCCCCCTCCCTCAATCTTTATAGCCCCCTGATCTGCCGGACTCCCCTCATTAGCTCTCCAGTGAGCAGAAGCGAATGATGGAGACGTCTTCCACTCGTCCTCCTTCTGCTGAACGTCTGGACCCTCTGCAGCCCTGGCCCAGCCACCAGGTGAGTGCACACTGACAACCTACCACAGATTTAGCAGAATCCAGTATGAATTTTTCTTTTAAACTACTACAAATGATCTACTAAGAATTATTCAGAATCCACTATGAATTATCTGCTAACCACTATGAATTATTATCCAGTATGTACTATGAATTATCCAGTAACTACTATTAATGATGTAGTATCCACTATGAATTAGTCCTGTATATACTAAGAATTATTTAGAATCCACTGTGAAGTATCTAATAACCACTATGAATTATTATCCAGTATGTACTATGAATGATTTTTGTATCCACTATGAAATTATTCAATATATTTCACAAAAAAACATTAACTACTAGGAATTATCCAGTATGTACTATGAATGATTTTGTATCCACTATGAATTATTCAATATATTTCACAAAAAAAAAACATTAACTACTAGGAATTATCCAGTATGTACTATGAATCATTTAGAAACTAAAATGAAGTATCCAGTAAACCACTATGAATTATTCAGTAACTAAAAAGTATTTAGTGGGATTTTTCTGTATTCACTATTAATTATTTAATAGGTACTAATAATTATTACAAAATCCACTATGAATTATCCAGTAACTACTAGGAATGATTAAGCTATCACTATGAATTGTCTAGTAACCAGTAGGAATTTATCTAGTATGTACAATGAATACAATGAAGTATTCAGTATGCACAATGGATTTTTTTTTGTATCCACTATGAATTATTCAGTATCTACTATGAATTATTTAGTATCTACTATGAATGATTCAGTATTTGCTTACCAAATCTAACTCTTAGATTCTTAGGTTCTGTTTAAGTTGATCTGATAGTTGGGTGAGGAAGTAAAGAGTAAACACCCTGTAGAGAACCTTTCAGCAGAGGGCAGACGTTTAGCGTGAAGAACCTGCGAATAATCGCTGCTAATTCTAGAACTCATATGCGACTCAAGAAACCGTCGAGGAGCCCGAGAAGGTGAGAGTAATGTGCTGAGTGTGATTCTGAGAGGAAAGCCCACCTTCAGAGGCCCTTCACCAGCAGCAGCAGCAGCCGGGATTTCCCCCAAGTCGCCTCGGGAGCTTTACTGTTTTCAGTCTTGGGAGGCACAGATTCCTGATTTCTGTAGCACCATCCCCCACCACTCCCACCATTCCCACCATTTCCCACCACCCCAGACAGGAAACCTGGGAAAACCGCCCACCTCAGCCCCCAGGATTCTTTACATTCTCTTCTTTAACTCCGGCAGATGCACTATATGGACAAAAGTATTGGGACACCTGCTCGTTGATTGTTTCTTCTGAAATCAAGACTAATAAAAAGAGCTGATCCTACTTTTGTTGGAGTAACTGTCTCTGCTGTCCCAGTGAAAGGGCATTGCTGTGAGGATTTAATTGCAATTCAGCTTCAAGAGCGTTGGCTTTATACCCCTCTAGCCCACGCCTGGCATTATTAGGCAGCAATGGTGCCAACAGGGTCCATGATGTTTTATCTGCTGCAGAGAGGTCCCTATTCTATTGGCAGTACTTCTTCTCTACAGGGACTAGAGAAAGCTGTATGTGTGCATTTGCACATCTGTGTCAGCAATGGGTGCAGCTTAAAGTAGCCAAAATGCATTCATTAGACGAGGTGTCCCACAAAACATTTGTCCAGACAGTGTATCTTAATGAATGGAGTGGGTGAAATTAAGCTTGAGAAGGTGCTGGTGATCTTCTCAGGGGCAGTGATGATGATGATGATGTGTGTGTGTGTGTGTGTTGTGTGTGTGTGTGTGTGTGTCCTGTAGCGGAGCTGATCGAACAGTGCCCAGTTAGGACTCTGGGGAAATGAGCGGAGGAGAACATGCCCCTAAGAAGTGCCAGCAGGATAAAGACTGTGCCCAACAAGCGGCAGTGCCTGTGTGACGGGGCCGTGTGTGGGACCTCAGCTGCGTGGCCCCCAGGTCAGACTCCACCAGATCAGAACTCGGGCCTTAGATCCATAAACAGCTCACACCAAAGGTTACGTAAGGGGTCAGAGCACTCTGGGTAATACTGAACTCTTGCATAACTGCTAAAACCAAACTACTAAAAGCCTGACCAGATCAAACTGGTCAAACTGGTTGACCAGTATTTGGTATGTTTTTTGTTTGAGTTTGATCAAAACCAAGATGGTTGACCAGTATGGACCACTGTGGTTTTACCAAGCTGGTCGACCAGTATGACCAGCATGACCAAGCTAGTCGACCAGTATGACCAGCATGACCAAGCTAGTCGACCAGTATGACCAGCATGACCAAGCTAGTCCGACCAGTATGACCAAGATGGTTGACCATTATGACCAGCATGACCAAGCTAGTCGACCAGTATGACCAAGATGGTTGACCATTATGACCAGCATGACCAAAGCTGGTCGACCAGTATGGACCACTGTGGTTTGCCAGCCTTGACCAGCATGACCAAGCTGGTCGACCAGTAATGACCACTGTGGTTGACCAGCATGACTAGCATGACCAAGCTGATCGACCAGTATGACCACGTGGTTGGACCAGCATGACTAGCATGACCAAGCTGGTCGACCCATG
>NW_027326648.1:0-15000 GCF_030463535.1 Salminus brasiliensis
TAACCCCTCTAGCCCACGCCTGGCATTATTAGGCAGCATGGAGCCAATAGGGTCATGATGTTGATCTGCTGCAGAGAGTCCTATTCTACTGGCAGTACTTCTTCTCTACATGGACTAGACAAGCTGTGCGTGTTAGAAGGGGTGTCCACAAACATTCGGACATACAGTCTATTACATACTGGCTCACATGCACTCAGGTGTGTGACTGAACTAAACTGTTTGGGGTCCCGGCCCACCCTGATGCCTCGTTACAGCTGGGATTTATAAGGGTGTTAAATCACATGTAGTGTGTGTGTGTGTGTGTGTGTGTTTTCACACTCTGCTGTGGTGAACAAATGTAGGTCTCACACTGAATGAAAGCCTTAGAGGTGGATGTGTGTGTTCTTCCTTTCACTTCACCACCTTTTCAGTCACACGCCACACACACTCACACACACACACACACACACCCTCCAGGGGCGCAGTGGTCACATCCTGGTTAGGACAGCAAATGTCTGACCATTAATTAGGGTGGACCTCCCAAGTGACTCTGTGGAGGGCCTGTGTGTGTATATATGTGTGTGTGTGTGTGTGTATATATATATATATGTGTGTGTGTGTGTGTGTGTGTTTTGGTTCACTTAAATGTCCAGGTTCCTGGTGGCAGAGTAAAAACCTGACAGAAGGGTGTAAATAAAGACCACCATCATTTTTGTTCTCCTCTGTCCCGCTGCAGGAGGTTCTCAACTCCAGCACAGAGGACACTCCTCCAACCCGTCCCTCCATCCACACTCCTCCAACCCGTCCCTCCGTCCACACACCCCCAACCCGTCCCTCCGTTCTACACTCCTCTAAACCGCCCCTCCGCTCTACCTTCCTAATAAAAAGACCAAACATATGGAACTCCTCCATCTCTGCAGGCACCGTCCCGAAGAATACTTGACAACAAGGATGCCAATACCTTACAGTGTGTGTGTGTGTGTGTGTGTGTGTGTGTGTGTGTGTGTGTGTGTGTGCACGTCTAGAACAGCTGCTTTCTTCAAAGTACTCTCTAAAAGTTGTAGAGTTACAGGAACTCTCCAAGGAACTCCTGTCAACACACACATACACAGACACACACAGTCTCTGTCCACACCTCCACACACACTCCGCCCACAGGCCAAGCTTCTGAACATGCTCTGAGGAGCGTTCATCTCCAGCGTACAGAGTCCTGCTGATCCACACTGCAGTAACGCCACCGTGCATCCAAACATCAACTTCAGCTAAACTTCACACTCAGTCAGAGTGGGGGTTTGAAGGGTTTGGGGGGGTTTGAAGGGGTTTTGGGGGGGTGTTGGTGGCCACTCAGAAAAGACCTCTCTCTGTGCCCCTGTCCTGCTGCAGTGGTTTACTCCATTAGGCTTCAGAGTGATGAATCAGTTTAATGGGGCTGCATCGGATTTCTCAGTCTGGCTCCTCCTGAACTGTTTGTTATTTGATTTGTAGTGGGTATTACTTTCCTTCAGAGCCCATCTGAGGGCCTGGTCCTACCTGCAGTGTGTGTGCGTGCGCAAGTGTGTGTGTGTGTGTGCACAAAATTATCAATACACCCTGTGGAGGCCTCTCTCTCTGGAGGGGTGGGTTATTTTACAGGTTGGTGAAGGTTGGGTAGCTTTAGGTTTAGCGCCACTGGGCCCCAGACAAAACGGCTCAAATAGCCTCTCCACTGACCGCTGTGGCCAAATCGGCTGGACTGCAGCCAAACACTTGGGTTTCACTGGCATTCCATTTGTATACACACACACACACACACACACACACACATTTATATATTACAGAACAGGAGAAAAACTTACACTGCCACCAAAATGTAAAGCCCACCTACCCTAATGAGAGACTGTAGCTCCGCCTCCTCAGTGTATATCACAATACCTACATTTAGAGTGTTATTAATATTCACCCTAATGAGAGACTGTAGCTCCGCCTCCTCAGTGTATATCACAATACCTACATTTAGAGCGTTATTAATATTCACCCTAATGAGAGACTGTAGCTCCTCCTCCTCAGTGTATATCACAATACCTACATTTAGAGCGTTATTAATATTCACCCTAATGAGAGACTGTAGCTCCACCTCCTCAGTGTATATCACAATACCTACATTTAGAGCGTTATTAATATTCACCCTAATGAGAGACTGTAGCTCCGCCTCCTCAGTGTATATCACAATACCTACATTTAGAGCATTATTAATATTCACCCTAATGAGAGACTGTAGCTCCACCTCCTCAGTGTATATCACAATACCTACATTTAGAGATCCTAATAAAGCAATTAATGGCAAATTTACACTAATCAGCCATAACATTAAAACCACCTGACTAATACTGAGTAGTTCCTCGTTGTGCAACCAAAACAGCTCTGACCAGTCAAGGCATGGACTCCACAAGACCTCTGAAGGTGTCCTGCGGTCATCTGGCTGATGACCATCATCATCATCATGACTGCACACCAGGAACACGTCGCAGTCGCCTAGAACATCACAGTTTGGTTCCTTTCTAAGTGTCTCAGCTTCATTTGCTGCCTAATAGATCCACCCCTGACAGGAACCACAGGAACCTCATCAGTGTTCTTCACTTCACCTGCCAGTGGTTTTAATGTTATGGCAGTATCAGCAGAAGATAATCAGACACCCATTATTTCATCATGTTTTCCGGTCAGTGTCCCGCCCTGCACTCGTCTTCTCGCCGTCTTTTCCAAAAACGTGTCCCTCTGATGATGACAAACCTCCAGGTCGCACACGGATACCTTCCCCCCGGGTCCATTTAGAGAGGTTCTGCTCTGACAGAAATACGGCCCTGATTTATCCGGAGAGAAAATTGCGTCTGGCTCCGGAGCCGGCGCCGGACCGTGTCTCTCGCTGTGCTGTTTGTGACGCGGCCTGCGTGCGCCCCGCTCCCAAATTTATTTGTGCTGTTTGGCGAGGTCCGAATCACAAATCACAGCGCGGACACACTCAACCGGAATGTGGTCAAACTTGAGGAATTTCATGGCGGTCCGAAATGCTTCCCAACGAACTAAATTGCATCAAATGCATCTTAAATCTGAAACCTCCTGTTTGTACACCATCTGTCCAAATGTTTGTGGACACCCATTCTATTGAACATATTCAGCTACTTTAAGATGCAGCCATTGCTGACACAGATGTGCAAATGCACACACTGGACAAAAGTACACACCAGGCGTGGACTAGAGGGGTATAAAGCCCCCCAGCACTGAGCTGTGGAGCAGTGGAGGAACTGTGTTCTCTGGAATGATGGTGGAGGAGCTCCATCCAGTACTTTTGGGATGAGTTGGGATTGGGATGATGAGGTGGGGTGATGATCATCCTCCAACATCCTGACCTCACTAACGCTCGTCACTGAATGCAATCAAATCCTCACAGCAATGCTCCTCCTCCAAAATCTAGTAGAAAGTCTTCTTCTCTGGACAGCAGAGACAGTTACTCCAACAGAAGCAGGATCAGCTCTCTTTAACAATGAATGAATGAGCAGATGTCCCAATACTTTTGTCCATTTACTGTATGTACGTGTGTGTGTGTGTGTGTATACACTTGCTCTGACAGCAAGGCCCCTGTGTGATTTGAGAGATTAAATAGGATTGGGTTTGGGCTGCCACTCAGCACATTACCCACAATGCCCTCTGTTTTCCCAGCAGGATGGGGTGACACTGTGATGATGAGCGCTGCAAATGGCTGGACCCTGCATACACCCCCCCCCCCCCTTCTGAATGAGGAGTTAGGAGTTATGATCTCTAACGTTTCACATGTCAGTAAAATAGTGACTGGTGCAGTGGATAACACCACCACCCTCCCCATGGCAGACTAGGGTTCATTCCCTGGGCAGGTCCTCACTGTACATTCTCCTACCTGTGTAAGAGCCCAGAGTTATTACAGATTAATAACACCCTACAAATTCATACAGTTTATTTATCCAATTTAATATTTTTTTCATGATCTCTCAGCAAGAATCCCTCAATAATAACGAATGTGGTGATGACAGACCACCCAGCAGCCCCAGAATGGTATATTTTTGTAATCGTGCCCTAAACCTCCCTAACTGTACCTGTAAGAGCCACACTGTTAACACCAGCAACTCGGACTGTAGCCCAAACCTGCAAAATGCCCTGAAGTTCAGATTTTACTGGATGAGCTCAGAATCCAGAGGAACCACAGACTTCAGGGGAGGTGTGGCAGCAGGGGAACGTAAGGGGGTCTGGAACAGGAGTGCTACCATTCCATACATTCATTTTGATGCACAGCTTCTAATGTGAGCTTATCATACACACCCTATATGAGGAAACCAGAAAGAAGAATGTTTGCACACACATGCACACACACACACACACACACGCACACACACACACACGCACAGAACCCCCATCTAAGCCCCTTGCCCTCTGTTTCACACTCCATAAAAACACCACACAGGCTTCCCTCCACCCCCAATGCACCACATGGTGGGTGTGTGAATACTAGTGTTTTTCTAACCATCTCATACACACACACACACACACACACACACACACACACGTATGTTTTCACTAGAGGTCGACTGGCTGTGCTGATGCTGACAGTCTGTAGAGGGGGAGGCCGATGGCTGTTCTACTGGTCCGACTCTTAAATAAATAAACCTCTTTACTAATTCTACAATAATTTGAGTGCTTTGATTGGTTGAATTTGATGTCTGACTCATTCTGACCAATCCTGTAAGGTTGTGGGCGGGGCGTTTCAATGCCACGAGGGTTTCAATGACATCACATATACATAACAAATAAAGTCTGACTTTCCTGTTGTGCTACAAATATTATACAGAACATTCATATTATATATATACATAAATAAATCTGTGTGTATATATATATATATATATATATATATATATATATATATATATATATATATATATATATATAATATGAATGTTCTGTATAATATTTGCACAGAACTTTCAATGGAGGTCAATTTAAAAGATTCATTAAAGAGTCATTTTGGAGCATTTCTATTGGTCAGTTTATCATCAAATTCTGATACAGTATAAATATTTGATTTATATAATTTTATATATTTATATTTTATAATATATGAAATATATATATATTATAATATATATACATATATGAAAAGTTTTATTTTTGTGTATGCTTAGTTCTCATTCTGCTGATAAGTGAAGAATGAACCTTCCATTGTCTCCTACACACACACACACACACACACACACACACACACACACACACACATACCCTGCAGTAGTGTGTAAAGAAGCCCACACGTGTGTCTCTTTCACACGCTGCAGCTGTGGTGGTCAGCCACTGTCCAAACAAAGTCCAGCACAATGAGTTCCTCTATAATCACAGAGCAAAGAGAGACAGGGGTCAGCTAGAACATCCTGGACATGGCAGGGGGTCATGTGTGTGTGTGTGTGTGTGTAGTGACCAGATCCCCCCAGGATGATGAAAACATGAGCAGTGTGTGCCTCGCGGGAACATCCGGCTGCTTCTTCAACAGAAAGGGGCCTAACCCCCGGCTCGGGCTGCGGGGGGGAACGCGAGCGGCAGGCTGGTGGTGAGAGGCGGTCAGCTGACCTAATTGATTTTAGCGAGTGTGTTGATCTTTAGCTAGGCTAATCTGATTGTTTTCAGTTAAACTGGTCTGTTTTCGCTGGGCTACATCTTTCTATTTTAGCTAGACTAGTGTTTGTTGTGCTTGGCTGCGCTAGCGTATTTGTCTTTAGCTAGACTAGTCTGGTTGTTAGCCGGCTACATTTCTGTCTTCAGCTAAGCTAGCCTGTTTATATTGGGCTAGACTGGTCGGTGTCTTTAGCCAGGCCGCTCTCCTGTTTACGTTGAGTTACGCTAGTCTGTAGCTGGGATTTGTTTAGCAGCTTCTTCGGCCGCCATTTATCTCTCGCTCACAAAGACATCACACAGGAAGAGTGAATAAAGGAGTGAAAAAGAGTGAGAGCGTGAGACGGCACACAGACACATGGCTTCCCACCGCCCACCCCTTCAGGAACAGCGCCTCCCGCTGCTTTTTTCATCCTGCACCTTCTTCTCCTTCCTCCTCCTCAGTCTCAGCTGTGGTATTGATGGAGGAAGCGTTCCACCCGCACACCCCTCCACCCGCACACCCCTCCACTTCTCCACCCCTTCCCTCTCTTCTTCCCTCAGCATAACTTCTTCTTTGACAGGGTTCGCATCCCAGAGACAAAAGCTTCTGTAAGTCTGGGGAGTGGCCGTGACTTTAGAAGGTTAATGATGGGGCTTGGAGATCCTCCTCCTCCTCCTCCTCCTCCTCCTTCCCAAAGTTTAGTGGTCCAAACCCACAGAAGTGCAGGCTGGAGTCGGAGAGCCAATTACTGTGGAAAATTAACCAAGGGACAGTTTCTCTCGCTCTGCCTCGTCTCGTCTCGCCTCGTCTTACTTCCTCTGAATCGTGCCCAATCAACCCAAGGCCAAACGTCAGCTAGACTAGCTAGATAAGCCCCCAAAGATGTCCGAACCAGCTGGACAGTCATTTGCTTTACTAAGCCTCATCACCACCAGTGTTTGGTGGCGAGACTATATGGCCAAAAGTTTGCAGACACTTGGTGCCCGTTGTACCATCTGTAGAGTTGCACTCAAAATTATTCAACCCACTGCAAATTAGGTTTACTAGCAAAATGTACAAACTTCCAATCAAACGAGTACAAGTGTTTCTCCAAATCCGACACAGAATGCTACTTTTAATGAGGACTGCTGTCTCAGAATTATTAACCCTTCAAAACCAGCCACAATCAGATCTGCATTCATTAGTGTAGCTGCCTCAGTAAAGGGAAGGGGTGTGTGAATTGGGACGCAGCCACAGAAACGTTAACCTCTACAGCTTTAACGTACGCCGTTCTTTAAAGAAATGAGCATGTGTAGACTATTAAGATATTACATGGTTTAATATAGATATTAGCTTCTGGCGGCGCAGCAGTCTGAACACAAAGCAAACCAGGACTAAAACTTGGTCCGGATCAACAGAACCGCACTACAAGTATAAACACACCCTCATTTTTATTTAAGGAGCTTCAATTCAATTCTGGTAAAAGCCACAAAGATGCCACAGCCATACGTAAGCAGGAGTCTCAGGGAGTACAACTGTACTCTCGCTCTTTGGGTGGGTAGGATGGCCATGCCTTAGCGTTAGTGGCAGTTTGAGACGAGGTGGAGGAGGAAGAGGAACCGTGGGAGTTCTAGATCGTAGGGGGTGGACTGGGAGGGACTAAACTGGGTGGGATTCTGCTGAAAGGTAAGATTTCACATTTCCTAAAGAAACATAAACATAACCTAATCAGACCGTAATGAGGTCAGAGACCTTCAACCGCCACAGATCTGACCATCAGACCTCCTTCCCTCCAGCTGCGCTCCAGCGCCCAAATCCAGCCTCTCAGACTCTCTCAGGCACATCCGCTCTCGCCCCAACAGAGAGGCAGCGCTTTGTGGAGTACAGGGGTCACTCGTTTCCACGGCCAGTCGCACAAAGACCTGCTTTGTTTTGGCTTCGTTCTCATATCTCAGCTCGGACTGACCACCAGAACGGTCCTAGACAGCAGATCCCTCCGAACACCTTCAGTCGTACAGAGGAGGCTTCCTTACAGGTTCTCTGACTGCATTTATGGTTCTAGGAAAAACTACTTTTTACTGGTGCAGAAAAAGATGCTTTAAAGGGTTCTTTGAGCAAAGCCACATGAGAACCTCTTTTGGTTAAACTGGATAAGAACTTTTACATGAGGTTCTTCACACGTACACTCCATATCTCCACAAAAACAGAACCAGAAGATTCTTCTATGTAGCATCTTTATTTTTACTATATGAACAGTTCTTCGAATGCAAGGCAATGTAACATATGTATAGTTCTGCAGACTTGTGCTAGTGAGAAAGCTTATTTTCAGTGCTATCTAGAACCCTTATTGCTTGAAGTGTGAATCTAAAACGAGACCAAGATGAAGGAAAGAAACAGCGCCATCTAGAACAGGTTTCCTGAGCAGTCAAGCCGTCGTCGGACGCTTTCTAACCCCCCAACGAGAACAAAATTGAGTTTTCGTCCGGTTCTTTCACAGATATTTGCCCACTCTCTTTCTGAAAAGAAGAACAGAACTCTATTCGGTTCTTTACTGGAGTTGTGACTTATTTACCAGCTGCAAAGGCTCTTTTCTGGAGGCGCCCAGCAGGACTCCGGTGAGTGCCGTGTGAACGCTCCTGTCTTTCCGAGCTCCAAAGGAGGAGACGAACAATAGCGCCTGCCATGCGGCCGCCCCGAACAATCCGTCTCCCCGCTCTCCCCTCTCCCCCACCCTCTTTCCGTTTTCAAGCCCGGTTCTGACCCCACAGTCCGTCCACCTCCCACCATCGGCACCGGCACCTCCACCGCTGCCTCTCTAGGGCGAGAAAACCGGCTAAGCTAAAGGGAGAAAAGCAAGGAGGGGGGGATGAGGCTGCACACATTTTCGGAGGGTTCTCAGGACCCTGGTTGACCCGCCCCATTGCACACATCTTCAGAAAGCGTGGCTGGATCTGGGATCTTTTCTGCACCCTGCGCACCCAACAAAGCTCGGCCACCTCCCCCAGTAGCACGCTGGGACATCATCGCCTGAGGTTCTGGCAAGGCCCAGACAATTACGAAGAGCAGCCTCGAGCAGCGATCGGCCAGTTGCCGAGGCGTCGTTTATGGTGGACGGTTTACGCCGCCGCTTTCCGCGCCACTGGGGAAACTGGGGACTGATTTAAGGATAATGAGCACAAACAGAAGAACCATGCTGGCCTTGCTTAGCAGGCGATGAATGAAGCCTTTCGAGAAAACGCTTTGGCTTCCCAGAAAACACCTCGTCCATTCCTGCCAGAGCCCTCAGAAAAAAACCCAACGTTTAAAGAGCCCATACAGATGAAAAACCAGCTTTTATCAAATACATTTATTTTTAGTGTGATGTAGTTCAGCTTCAGGTCAACACTGCACATACATGTTAAAGTCCATTTAGGAAAAGTAAGCTGCTATAGCAACCAGTTTTGACTATTGTCTTTGTGACATCACAACACACAACATCTACTTACGTCCAGCTACTGTTTAGCCTATTCATCTTTAAACAAAGTTAGAAGACGTCTTTTAGTCTGAACTGCTGCGATATTAATCAGCCAATCAAAATAGAGCTAATTTACATATCAGTCTGAATTAAATAAAACAGTGAAACAAAAACACCTTTAAAAAAAGAGGGGAGGGGGTGTTGCATATGGAGCCTTTAAAAGGATGTAAACACCGAACAGAAAAGGGTCCATAAAAGGCCCAATTTACAAACACTAAATGGACAAAAGTATTGGGACACCTACTCATTCAGTGCTTCTTCTGAAATCAATGGTATTAAACAGAGTTTCTCCTGCTTCTGTTGGAGTAACCGTCTCTATTGTCCAGGGAAGAAGACTTTTTACTAGATTTTGAAAGAAGAGCATTGCTGTGAGGATTTGATTGCATTCGGCAACAAGAGCATTAGTGAAGTCGGGATGATGGATGATCGCCTCCCCAACTCATACCGTCTAAGGTTTTTGAATGGAGCACCACCATCATTCCAGAGAACACCGCTCCACAGCTCTACACCCCTCTAGCTTATTCTATTGGCAGTACTTCTCTACAGGCATTAGACAAGCTGTGTGTGCGCATTTGCACATCTGTGTCAGCAACTGCTGCAACTTCAAGTAACTAAATGCATTCGTTAGAAGAGGTGTCCACAAACATTCGGACATGTAGTGCAGATTATATATCAGTCTTAAAGGCACAGAATTAAACATTAAAATAATGAAACATAAAACCTCGCCCGAATGCCATGAAAGGGAGCTTTGTGAACTACGAGAAAAATGCAGCATATCGGCCCTTTAAAGTCCCATTGCCCTGATTTCGGGAACTCCGAGGCCAACTCCGACAGCTGCTTCCTACCGTGCTATTGAGCTCTCAGTATGCATCTCTGAGCTCAAAGGGAGAGAGAGCTCTAAAAGAAGCAACACTCGCCCGAGTTCCCACAGTAATTCACCTGTCAAGCATTTGCAAAACATGGAGAACAGAAACCGTTCAAACCTCAAACTGTGGCTTTAGACTTAGCCTCCTGCTAGGCCTGGCCCAGCGGTCATTACCAGCCTCCTTCTGAAAGACACACTCTATCTTTCTCTCCTCCACCCACAACCCCACCCCACCCCCCCCCCCCCGCCTCCTTTCAGCCCCGAAACGGAGCGGCCCATGCGGCCAAATGCTCTTAAGTGTCCCCGTGAAGAGAGGTTTAGGGAGTTAGCAGGGGTTCTAAGAGCTTTGTCTTAGAACAAATAACGAAGATCCCTTTGGAACCGCTAGAGGAATTTGCTGCCGGCAAAAGTGAACATCAAAAATAACACAAAGCTAAAAGTAGGCGTCCAGAAAAAAATGTAGGGCAGCATTTATCTGTCATCACCATTACTATTATACCCAGATCAACATCATGACCCTATTGTCTATTGGCTCCATGCTGCCTAATGCCAGACGTGGGCTAGAGGGTATAAAGCCCCCCAGCATTGATATGAACTGGATCAGACTTTAATACAGCCGATACCTGATACCAGCATATAGTGTAGCGGCCACGCAAAAAACAAACATCTCCATTACTGCTGCTCTTTTCTTTTCTTTAACGTTAATCTGTCTGTATCAGAATTTCATGATGGATCAATAGAAACGCTCCAAAATTACCTGGAATCAAATATTTTACATTGATTTCCATTTAAAGTTTAGAAGGTTTTTGCCTTTTCCTGCAACATTGCTGTTTTGGAGTTATGGTGATATGTTATGTTTCACACAGTGGGGCAGTAAAGAGTAAGTACATCTAGGTTCCTGTGATTTGTATAATTTTTCAGGTTCTTCAGATTATTGAAGAACTTAATAAACTTACAAACTTACAAAACTTAATAAATAGTAATCCTTTGAACTCTATGTATATTCTTCAGTTTTTAATCTAAAAGCAGAAACTATAGTGAATTATTTGGGAACCATTTGGTTTAGCATATCTTGTGAGTCCCACAGGGTTCTATTGTAGGGTCTATGAAACAGCTGTTAAATATAATGCAGTAATAAGAGCAATGCTCTAAACTGTGGCCTTACAGACAGCGTTTAAGGGGTTAACAGAACAGTAAGGTGAAAGACCCCCAACCCAAGATGCAGATCAGACGCGAGAGATGCGTTTGTTCGATTTGTTCGTTAAACTTCTCGTAACCTGTGAAGAAGAACCAAGTTGGCTTATTTTCTCAGAACAGTAATATTCCGGGTTTGTGGGGGTTTAGGGGGGTTTGGGGGGTTTGGGGTTTTTTGAGCTCGGCTGAAAATAATCTGCACATTCTGACTCATGCATAAGAAGAAAGTGGTGAGAAAAATAAAGAAATCACGCACTGGTGCTCCTAAATCAAAGCTGTAGAGGCAGATGCGAGCAGCGTGTTCTTCAGGATGCTGCAGAGCCTCACCTGGGAGCTGCTCCATTAAAACAGAAGCCGGGGTGAATTGTTCGCCGTGAGAAATGAATAATGGAGCTTGTTTTAACCATCAAACGCGTCGGCGTGCTTCAGTAAGTAGGCTCGTAAAGTTCTCCGCTGTATCTGCCCTCATAAACTTCTGCATTTACTGAAACAAGAAACCATTTAGAAGCTAATTTCAGAGAGTTCCCATACGACTCATCATACGGCCTACTGTCGACCAATCAGCTCGCTCGCTCTCGCTCTCTCTCTCTCTCTCTCTGTGCATCAATAATGAATTCTAATCCTGCCTCTGAGCGCAGCTCTATTTATCTCACATCTGCTGAGAAAAAAAAACACATACTCTATCACCAATCAGCCAAAACATTAAAACCACTGAAGTGAAGAACACTGATGCTGAGGGTCCAGGGTCCAGAGGCTCCTGTCTGTCGAGGGGTGGATCTACATATCAGTCAGCGAGTGAACGGTCAGGTCTTGAAGGTGATTAAGGTGATGAAGGTGCTGAAGCAAGAAAAATGGACAAGTGTAAGAATCTGAGACACTTTGACAAGAAGAACCAGACTGTAATGTTCTAGATAATGACTGGGTCAGACAATCTCCAGAACATCAGCAGGCAGGTCGTGTGGGGTGTTTCTCCCGGTATGCCGTGGTCAGAACCTACCAAAAGTGCTCTGAAGAAGGACAACCTTGGGTGATGGGCGCCCAAGGCTCTCATTGATGCTCATGGAGGTCCCACCCATCTCACAACTTACAGAACTTACAGATGTCTGGATACCACAGGACCCCAAGAGCCCAAGCCTTGGTAGATCAGAGCTGTTCTGGTGGCACAAGGGGGATCTAAACAATATTTTAGGCAGTTTTAATGTTTTGGTTGATTGGCTTGTGAACACAGAAAGCAATACACAATATCCAGCAAACACATCAAGCCACTGATGGAGTTCCTCTTTGGATTTCCTCACACTGAGGGAACGCTGCTGGAGAAACGTCCGGTCATTCCTTCCCCTTCACCGAGCTCCCAGACAAAAACACAGAACAGCTGAAATCAATATTGATCATTTGTGCTTCAGGCGATTGTAAATATCATCCATCACCCTAAGGAAATGTCAGAGAGTGAACAAACACATCCTCCAACACTCCAACATCACTCCAACCTTCTCCAACACCCCAACATCACTCCAACCTTCTCCAACACCCCAACATCACTCCAACCTTCTCCAACATCACTCCAACCTTCACCAACACCCCAACATCACTCCAACATCACTCCAACCTTCTCCAACACCCCAACATCACTCCAACCTTCTCCAACACCCCAACATCACTCCAACCTTCTCCAACATCACTCCAACCTTCTCCAACACCCCAACATCACTCCAACCTTCTCCAACACCCCAACATCACTCCAACCTTCTCCAACATCACTCCAACCTTCTCCAACACCCCAACATCACTCCAACCTTCTCCAACACCCCAACATCACTCCAACCTTCTCCAACATCACTCCAACCTTCTCCAACATCACTCCAACCTTCTCCAACATCACTCCAACATCACCCCAACATCACTCCAACCTTCTCCAACACCCCAACATCACTCCAACCTTCTCCAACATCACTCCAACCTTCTCCAACACAACTCCACAGCTGCTCCTAGCCCCTGGACTGAGGACATCTCAGCTTGTCTAGTCCATGTAGAGAAGAAGTACTGCCAATAGAATAGGACTCTCTGGAGCAGATCATCATCATGACCCTATTGGCTCCATCCTGCCTAATAATGCCAGGCGTGGGCTAGAGGGGTATAAAGACCCCCAGCATTGAGCTGTGGAGCAGTGGAAGAACTGTGTTGCCTGGAAAGATGGTGGAGGAGCTCCATCCAGTACTTTTGAATAGGATGAGGTGGGGTGGTGATTCTGACCTCCTTAACACTCTTTTTGCAGAATGCAATCAAATTCTCACAGCAATGCTCCTCCTCCAGAATCTAGCAGAAAGTCTTCTTCTCTGGACAGTAGAGACAGTTACTCCCAACAGAAGCAGCTCAGATCAGCTCTTTACTACCCTTGAGTTCAGAAGAAATGACGACTGAGCTGGTGTCCCAATACTTTTGTCCATATAGTGTATGCAAACAATAAAACAAGTGCATGTTCCAGATTAGCGTTAATAATACTTATCTAGTGCTGAAAGTGTGTTATTGGATTAGTTGAACCCTTTCCAGTGTTAGGTAGAAGCCATGTGACACTGGATGATGGCAGGCAGGTACATGAAGAACCATTTAGGGTTCTTGGAGTTGCCGTGTTCTATATAGAGCCGTTGACTCTGCTAAAGAACCCTGTAAGTACCCCCTTGTGACAGACTGTGGGAACATGTTTAGGCATGTGTTAGTGATTGCACTACTGTGTTGTAAATTCTGAGCAGAAAGGGTTCTGTATTGTGCTGGTACTCCTAACGACGGTGGAACCTTTTTGGTGCTATATAGAACAGAAATAGTTCCATAAAGAACCAAGGATAAGAACCATATCAAGAACCATTTAAACATCCACATAGTGCTTAGAGTTACAAGGATCAATACGTCTCACTAAAGAACACCTGGAGAACCCCTGTACTGGTGCTCATAATGATAGTGGAACCGCTTATGATGCTTTGCAGAACCATAAGCAACCTATACAAGACCAGGGTTTGAATCCACTATACATGACAGAACCTCAGGAACCCCCCGGGTGTGAGGTTTTGCATTCTTCGGCCCGTAGATCTGAAGATCTACAGCTTAAAAGCGTGAGGAGGAACCGGCGGGGGAGAACTTCAGCTGGGTCTGAAGCTCCAGAGGAGATTATTAAGCAGCCTCCACACTGAGAGCCAGCGCTGACGGAGGCCTCCACGCTCTGCTTAAACCAGAATCAGAGAGACACAGCGAGGGTGAGGGTGTGTGAGAGTGTGTGTGAGTGTGTGTGAGTGTGTGGGTGGCGGCAGTGGAGGAGATGTTTGGTGAAGAAAAAGAAAGAAAATGAAAACCTTTGGAGATGAAAGGAAAGCGGCTCTCGTGTCTCCGCGCGATGTGTCTTAGCAACGAGCAGCTAAACGAGGTAGAATCAGTTAAAGCGAAAGTTCTGAGGAAAAGCTGCTTCCCCCTGTTCTCCCTCTGAACCTGCCACGGCATGCTGAACATCTGCGTCACCAATGAGCACTGCAGCTACAAGGCTAATGTAGCTAACCAATCAAAAGAAAGCCATACCCCACCAATTAGCATAAGAGCTACAAGGCTAATGTAGCTAACAAGTAATGGAAGCCCATACCCCACAAATTAGCACTAAAGTTATGAGCTTAATGTAGCTACAAAGCAAATGTCGCTCCTACCCCACCATTTACCATTGGAGCTAGGCTCATTCCCTACCAATTAGCATGAGAGCTATGATTCAAATGTACAAGCATTGTACAAACAAATCTAACAAGCAAAGGAAGCCTATACCCCACCAATTAGCTCTGAAGCTAAGCG
>NW_027326648.1:17500-55000 GCF_030463535.1 Salminus brasiliensis
CAGTGGAGATGCACCACCAGCGCACAGCGGTTCGGTCCGGTCCGGTCCAGTACAGAAAACTGTGGGACAGAGGGGAGACGAGACCAGGTCTAACTGCAGCTGCAGCGGAGAGGAAGTCCAGGTCCTCTCACCACACAGCTCCATGAAGCCGGCGGGATCAGTCTGCTGATCTGCTGATGACGAGGTGAGTGAGCTTCCGCAGGGTGCAGGCCGGGGGGAGGAGGTGTGTGTGTGTGTGTGTGTGTGTGTGTGTGTGTGTGTGTGTGTAGGGTGGCATGTCAGGTCATGTGCTGTGAATATCCTAAATTACCCCTTCCCGCTGCTGGCCTGTGGAAATGTCAGACATGAGAATTCCAATAAACAAGGAAAGACAAGCATGTAGAGGACATCTCACACACACACTACATGGACAAAAGTATTGGGACACCTAAACTTTCCACCTACAGGAATGTTTAATGACGTCACATTCTAACCCCATAGGCTTTATTATCCCCCTTTACTCTAAGCTCTACCAGCAGCAGCAGCAGGTCTGGAGCTCTGCTGCAGTTACTGAGTCAGTTGGAGGCTTCTCTGCACTCTGCTCTGAGCTCAGCACTCGGCCCTGACCCCGCTCTGTAACTTTACGTGGTCTGACAGACACTCGGTGGCTGAGCTGCTCTCTGTGAGCTGTTCCTCCTAAACTCTTCCACTGTTCAATAATAACACCACTCACAGCTGATGGAGGAAGATCTAGGAGGGAGGAGATTTCACCAGCTGACTTGTTGTTGGTGGTGCAGCGGTGTCTCCTATTACATACAGAACCACGCTGGAGTTCAGTGAGCTCTTCAGAACCTCCATTTCGAACACACATGCACACAGTGAGTGAGTGAGTGAGCGAGCAAGTTTGGACCATTGCAAGAATAAAAATGAACTCTTCCACACATTCAAATCGAACCAGAAATCAAAAGAAGGATAAAGGCGTGTGAAGTTCAGACGAGTCTGCAGAGCCGAGTCTACAGGAGAGGCTAATGAATTAATGATCACTGAGCTGCTGGACGTTTCCTCTCCGTCTCTCTGTGGGCAGACAGTAAATGTTAAATAAGGACGAGGCTCGCTGCAGAGGGAATGAGCGTAACTGTGAAATTCGCAGACTGAAGCCCAGTGTGACTACGGCCCTGTCCTGCTGAGGTAGTTTGTGGGAAACAGGCCGTGGGCATGCAGTTAGCACCATGCTAATTGCAGCTGTAGACCATCTCTACAAACACACACACACACACACACACAGTGATACAGTGAGCGCACATGCCCAGAGCAGTGGGCAGCCTTCACTGCAGCGCCCGGGAACAGTGAGGGTTTAGGGCCTTGCTCAAGGGGCCAACAGTGGCAGCTTGGTAAACCTGGGTATCAAACCCACAACCCTGTCATCAATAGCCCACTGACTGAACCACTCCCCCAACACAGCACAACGCAAACAATGCGCTTATGCTGTTTTCTGAGCATGCTGTGGATTCTGTGACTCAATGAACAGAATCATTCGTCCTGTCTGATGTAGCAGAGCTGGGCGATACGGTAAAAATTTTATATCACGATATTTAAAGACGTTTTTTATAATCTACTACAGTGTTGCACCGATACCGATACTGTATCGTATCGAGGCGCCGATACTGGCACTTATACACAGTATCGGCATCAGCAATAAAGAGCACAGATACCATGAAGCTTACTTTTTACTTTATTTTTTAACATGGAAAATTTTAATTAGCAGATTTTGTGAAGCCAAATGTTTAAACAGCCCAGTCATAATTAGTTCTTACCATTAAACAGACATTTAATGAACTTCCAGCACTTTTTCTTTTCATGTGGTGTTTATTTAGTTCTAAAACTAAAAGTTTGAGAGTTTGAGCAGCTCGGTTTAAAGCCACACACTGAAGTTCAGTTTCTTTTTACACAGAGGCGTGTTCTTGTAATGAAATGTGAATTTTAAACACTAAATAAAAGCTGTTTTAGCTCTGAAACTTTTAAAAATGTGCAGTGACTCAACCAGTACATGTTGAGTATCAGGATTTAGAGCCATCTATGGAGTATTTAAGTCAGAGGTGGTATCTGTACTTGGTATGGGCTTGAAAATCTGGCATCAGAAAGAAAAAAGTGGTATCGGTGCATCCCTGATATACAATATTTATATTTATTATATATATTTATTATTATTATTATTATTATTATTATTTAAATACTCTCCCATACTGAGTACCATGATTTTACTCCACATATGCTGCACCTCATTCTGTTAAATAGGACTGAGTACACTCTCTGTACTGTAGTTAATCAGTGCTCTTTAAGCACTGCTGATGTCCACAATATACTATAAGCATACCATGTCCCACCATAACAAAACTTACACTACAAAATATTGTCATTTTAGCGCAGCAGCAATTTGTTAATAAAATCACTGTGCTTCTTTTTTTTTTTTTATTTGAGCTCATATATTTGTGTGCATATAAATATATTATATATATATATAATATAATAGGTCAGTAATATCGCCTACTTCTAAGTATAGGGTGACTGGTGGGTTTAGATAATAACAATAATAATAAAAAGAAAAAAATAAATATCTGCATACATTACATTGAAGACACACCCCCCCCCCCCCCCCCCCCCCATATTAAAGGGTTAAGGCGGGCACTGTTTGAGTGGGTCTCCATTCGCAGCCTTCGCACCGTGAGCTGTCTGCAAACACATTCACCAAAACATGCGACGAGGGGGGGGGGGGGGGGGTCCCGCTGTATACTAATAGCTCTATTGTACTGTATGTGTATATGCTGCGTTTGCATGCAGGTCTGGATGTGATTAATTAGGCAGTTATTACTCCACTCCAGCTCCAATAGCCTGCCCCCTCTTTTCTCCTCAATGGCCTTCTCCTCTTACCGCCTCAAAGGGCCAATTTGCTTGTTCCAGGAGGGATTACAGGGTGGAGTTTAACACTGAAATCCATCTAACAGAGACAGGGCCCCTCACTGAAGAGCCTTTAACCCTTACAAGCCTTCAGTCATTACTGCATTAGCCGTGCTATTTAAACGCAATTACGTAGGAACATAATTAACGGCATCAGCGGCTCAACATTCTTACTAACAAAGGCGCCAGAGAAGGTTCTTTAGGTCTAGATCTGCTGTGTAGTCGAGTTACATTACATAACGAATGCAAAAGTATTTGCACAATTAATCATTTCTATAATTAACTACATTTACCTTCTGTATCAAACTGGACATTTCGAGACTTTCATGTTTTTATGTTTAATAAAATTATTTTTAAAAAGCTAAACTGTAGACAGCTGCAGAAGAACCCAGCGCACCCAAAGTCTGCTAGTCTCCTATCTGCTTGAGCTTGTCTCAGCTTGTCCACAAATGCATGTGTAGCAAAGCACTTTGTAAGTCGCTCTGGATAAGAGCGTCTGCTAAATGCCGTAAATGTAAATGTAAATGTAAATGTGTACAGCTGTCCATGAGGGGGCGCTCAAAGCGTGATCTGTATTTACTGCAGTGGAGTAAAAGTTAATTACACTCTTCAGCTGTAGGGGGAGCCCAGGAGCAAAAACACCAGTTTAAATCACTCACTGCTTTAAACGTGGCCCTGCTGCTGCATGGTGTCTGAGGATGAAACCTCTGGTCTCAGGACACTGTGCTGTACCGCTCGGCCCGACTCCCTGATCACACGAGTGTGCGTTTCTGGATCTCTCCCCCCGTGCGCCGGTGCTCCTGGCCCAAAACACACTTTTCTCTGCTTTCCTGCCAGGCAGATTCCTGGGGTCCCTGTTTGTGAAGCCCTCCATTGATTTTGTCAGCCTTGATGAGTGAGCCCACGGCCTTTCCCACAATCCCCCACTGAGGAAGACTTCTCCCACAATGCCCAGCAGGGGTGCTGGGGGCCCAACAAAAGAGGCATGGCAGAAAGAGCTGCAGTTAAACGTGCTAAAAAAGTAGAGGAACTTTCTCGCTCGCTTCTTTTTTTATCCCTGCTTTAAATGGCCTCCTTCACCTTGGAGAAAAACCTGAGCCACAGAAAAAGACTGGAGGAGGGGTGGGGGGGTGGGGGTTGAGGTTGGGGGGTGGGGTGTGATTGATTGATTGGACGGAGGTGGGAGACGCCAGGAGCTCACGCCAAAACATCGACACAGTCAGAGAAGGGAGAGTCAAAAAACAGAGACCTGCAGAAAAGAGCCAACAGCTCGGTGTTCTTTATGTAAGGGTGCACGAAAATATCGATATAACGAAGAATTGCGATATTATATTATTATCAATTCTCAAAAACACAGTTCTGATTATTAACGAGTAGCTGAGATGTAAAGGTTTGTGTCAGACAGTGGTTCACTGTGTGTAGTGTTTAAGATCCCGGCTTTGCGGGCTTTGAAATCCGCATTTCTGTTATTTCTGTCATAAGAACCATCTCATTAGCATATCTCCATCTTCAAACAGCCACAATTTAGCCCCGCCCACTCATACTGCAGTTCTCAATACTTTTTGAAATAGGCACAGCCAATCAGAAGCTACACTATAAGGACAAAAGTATTGGGACACCTGCTCAATCAAAGCTATTAAAAGAGCTGATCCTGCTTCTGTTGGAGTAACTGTCTCTACTGTCCAGAGAAGAAGACTTTCTACTAGATTCTGGAGCAGCATTGCTGTGAGGATCTGATTGCATTCAGCGGATTGCATAAGCCTTAGTGAGGACAGAATGTTGGACGATGATCACCACCCCACCTCACTCCAAACTCCAGAGGGTTTGGATGGCAGTACTTTTCTAAAGAGACTTTCATGCATTCGCACATCTGTGTCAACAATGGATGCAACGTAAAGTAGCTGAATACGTTCATTAGAAAGGGTGTCCACAAACTTTCGGACACAGAGTATATCAGTCTTAAAGGCACAGATAAAGAGAGGTTGGAACGTGGCTGCGTAAAAATGAGTGGAGCGTAAAGCCACACCAGCGCTGTAAACGGGCCGTGAGAGAAATGTAGGACACGGGCCCTGAAAGGGGTTAAAGTTGGCCCTCCTCATGCCCCTGCAGGTCCTGTCCTGAATCAAAGCCCAGGCATGGAGGTAGTTTTGGGAAAACCCCTGTGTTTTAGAAGGCAGGAATGTGAACAGGTGGAGCGCTGGCTCAGCCCACAGGCCCGTGCGTGAACCCGACTACAGTGGCGTTTACATGCCCTCTCAGTTACGACAGCAGGCGCCACACACACACACACACACACAGACGACTGATCGCTGACACAGTAGAACCACAGGTGACCATTCAACTCAGCTCGAACCCTTCTAACCTGCAGGACTGTACTGGCGAGAACCAGGCAACACAGTACGCATCACATTACGATCAAACATTAAGCGACATACAGTGATACTGTACGGAAATTTATAAATTACTTAATAATACATTATTTTATTTTTGATTATTTTTTACATTTTAGTATATAAAGTATCAACTAAAATAAAATTTAAAAATAATTGTGGGAATGATATAAATCTATATTGTGTTTTTGAACATCGATACAGTATATTTTATTATGATTATATTTTTAAATATATTATATATTTATTTATTTATTTATATATTATATATATATATTATATTAGTATTTAATATTTATTTTCTTTATATGATGTAGTTATTTTATTTAAACTTCGGAACATAAATGGTTTAATCTCATTGAAAACTCTAATTCTACACCCATTTTACCTCTATTTTTGCTTCAGTACTGAAATACTGTTCATCACTTACATCAAAGGGCTTTAAATACTCTTCATTAAAAAAAAAACACAGCAGTTATTTGTGTGTTCATTAACTCAAATGATAAAAACAGAATCCAAAGCATTTGGGAGCCTCAATCTTACTATGTGATGCTACAACAATAGTATTCAAAGCATCAGTACGGACTATTGTACTAAAACACAATAAATGGAATTAAAAATATATGGCACAAATACAACAGCAGAGCTTTCAGGCTATACTTTCCGTCAGCCTGCCTTCTGGGTTGATACTGAAGTCAGGGAACTGTGGAGAAACAACCTTTGCACAAGACTTTCATACTGAGCTCTGCTCCGGCCTGAAGGTTTGGGTTAACTGTCTGAAAAATGACTGCGACTGAACGTCTAATGGATGTAAACAATGCCGTAACGGCAGTTACTGATTAGCAGGTCGGCCAAAAATGCAAAAGTATTATTTGCCCTGTGATATAAACACCGTAACCCAGGAGAAATCACTACGGTCCACTCCAATAATCAGGCTGTTAAAGATTATGTAATGGGTTTTATTGTATCGTTGCATTTTAATCAGCACACTAACAATCCTTCTCCATTTCGCGAGCAAGTCAACCGCAGCGTCCTCCTAATATTCCTGGATGAACAACAGCTTTAATAGGATCCATACAAAAGCGAACGGCTGCGTTCTGCTCTTACTGCAGTCACAGTTCACTGCTTACACTGGAGTCCCACAGCCAGATCACTGTTAGCACTTAGCACCACTGAGAGTAAGCTGCAAAACACAGACAGATAATAAGGTTTAAAGCTAAAGCTCAGCTTTCCTTCTCAAATCCCCACCTAATAATCCCCATAAGATAACCTCCTCAGTGCCCCCCCGCCCCCCCCTCCTCCAATCAAGGGAACGCAGTTTTACAGCGAGGATAATTTAGCCCTCAAAGCTGGCTAACACACAGATCGCTCGTAACTTGTTCGAAAGCCTTTCATGCTCGCAGGTTGGGGTAATGGCATTTGGTCTGAAGCCGCCGCCGCGCGCGAGATTGTTAAAGCAGAACTTGGATCCCGACCCAAGAAGCGCTATAAATCCCCAAAGCCTTTTCCAACAATAAGCCTGGGACTCGGCAGAGCAGCCTGGGCTAAAACACAAGCGTTACTGTGAACGCCTCAGAGCGTCCGAGCCGGAGTTTCTCTCCGCATTCTATTGTCCTGGTCATTTCGGGGTAGCGCTCGAGTGTGGGGATGAATTCGGAATTTAAAAAAAGTCCAGGCTGGGAGTCCGGAGCACGATCTGACACAGAGTAAAGGGTTCTGAAGCCTTTGGAATGATTTGGATTTCTGCATGAATGGCCTCAGAGCCTCAGAGCTCCACTTCCTCCCAGCTTTCCATTGTGGCGGTCATTTCGAGGCAAAACCTGACTGTCAGATTTTGGATTAAAAGGCCTGTGGAGGTGCCTGCAGACTGGCAGACCGAAGCCTGGCTTTACATTTCCTCAAAACGGCTTTGGGAAGATCTGGATTTCTGCATGAATGGCCCCCGAAATGTGATCTGATCCTTATCAAAGTCTTAACAGCACAAACAATATTTTACACGGCCATGTCCTGACCGAACGCCATCGCACAATGGTGGTTACCTGCTCGTCATCGCCATCTACGCAGAAATCAAGGAAATCTACGCTGAGGTCCCCTCTACCTGCGTCAGACCAGCTGCCACCTACCAGGCCGACCATCAGGCCCCCCACTCACCACCACCCATACCAGACCAGTGGCACACCCACCTACCACTGCTACCTGTCTGATGACCATGTTGAAACCTGAGTGGACTCTGCCACTATTAATATCACCACTATTTACTATCATTACTCTGACCATCACTGCTGTGATTATATTAAGTTCTACAACACCATGATTATTATATTATAATTATGATCAGAGCAGTTCAACAGTTTACATGGTTTGGTAACTTTTATCAATAATTTATAAATAGTTCTGATCAGAGGAGGACGGGTCGGGTCCCCCTTGTGAGTCTTGATTCCTCCCAAGGTTTCTTCCTCCAGCTCTGAGGGAGGTTCTCCTGCACTGTTGCTGTTGGGGCTCACTGGGGGTCTTTGATCCTTCATGTCTTACGTTATTTCTTTTTTTGTCTCTGTTTTTTACTAATTACTGATTATGTAAAGCTGCTTTGTGACGACAACAGTAGTAAAAAGCTGTACGAATAAATCTGACTTGACTTGACAATTCCAGAGAGTCCACAAACTTCATCACAGCAATCAGAATCTGGAGCTGTCCACAGATGATGCTTCCAGGATATGGAGGCTACGTTTACAGACGCTGAATGCTATTCTTCTACGTCTAAAAATCAAACGCTGTTCAACTGCTCCACATTTGATCTCCAACTACCTCAGACACGACTACGCCGATTATCTGGCCTCACTGAAGCTTCCTACCATTTACACCATTGCATTCACAGCATTTAGCTGACGCTCTTCGGCTAATAGTCAGCATTAGGAGACTCAAATCTGATCAGGGGTTAAAACAACAACAATAACCATGATCTGGACATCCCGTCCTAAAAGACTAACGGTCAGCTGGAGGCTCCATCTACACCAGAATGGTTTGTTGGAGCCAGCTTTTGTGCCACTCAGTGGAAATATTGTTGGAGGCACTAGAACAGCTGCATGTCCAGCGGTCTCCTGAGGAAAGGCTGAACTGTTTGTCCTGCAGTGTGTCACCGTCCAAAGTCCAGGGCCAATGATCCTTCCCTGTATTTCAGGGGCCCATTTGGGTCACTGCAAGACCGCCTCCAATCTGCCACCTTGGGGGGGGGGGGGGGGAGCGTACGAGCAACAGCTCGTGGGGGCAGGTTGGGGGCCGTGATCGATAGGCCTGCCAAACCCCATTACTCCCCTGAGGAGAGTTCGGTCTGTCTCTGGACACAAGAGCGGAGGGGAATAAAACTCTGATCTTATTTGCAGGAAGACAAAAGGGGGCAGCCCCAAGGTCCTTCAGGCAGGCGGTGTTCAAACAGAGGTCCGGTGCAAGAGGGGGTCCCAGAAGGGACGTCCCCTATTGACTGCCGGAGAGCGGCTGACAGGTCAGCGCGGAGTAAAAAATGGGGGTGGGCGGGTTTTTCTGCTTGTGTTCCCCAAGAGAGTTGAAATGCAGACAATGTGGTCAAAGCAACTCTCGCTGAGCCTGTCTGTCCAGCCAGCTGTCCAACCATGCAGATGAAGTGTGGACCCCTGCCTAGGGGGAGGGCGTTAAATCAGGCACCTACACGCCTTTCTGATAAAAGGACCCCCCTACCCCCCACCCCCACCCCCATCCGTTCCTCTATGCAACCAAACTGCAAAGAAACCCTCCACGGTTCGCCTTCAGAAGATGACTTTCGAGGGTCCTAAGAGGGATCTGACCAGGGTGTCTTGACGAGGCCCAAGATCTAGAAGAGGGATGCAGCTCGGACCCCACTCCTGACTCCTGACTACTTCCTCAGACAGAGGAGGAGAACAAGGAGGATGCGAGAACAAACCCACAAACCCCTCAAAAGACTTCAGAACTCCATTAGAAGAACAAAGAAGGAAAGGGTCAAACAATTTATGGTCAAATTGACCCAAGAGTGACCCTTCACCTCAAATTCAATGACCTGGAAGTTATTTCCTGTTTTCAGCAGCGGTTTCCTAACTCTATAAAGTCTTTAGGGGAACTGAGGGAGGCAGCAAGTGAAAGAGAGGGATTTGATCATTAGCTGAGTACAATGACCACAACTGTGTAGCAAGATCAGAGGGGGATTTTTTAGAGGTCACTTTCTCAACCCCCCTAATGGTGGCCAGCACAGATGAAGGAACAACACGACTTTTAAACGGGTGACGGCAGACGGCGCCTTCCAAAAATAAGAACAGCAAGCCAAAGATAAATTGGAGCAACTTGCTGAAGTATGCCTCCGACTCTTGGACTGCGTGTCTTAGGGAAGTCCTTTTAATTAGCCAGGGTTAGGGGGCCTGGCTGCTCTTCCGTAATAGCCTGCTCCTCAATGAACGCCTCAAAGTCGAGCTTCCAGAAGATCAGAGGAGCTTGCAGAGCGTGTCCTCTGCCAGCCCTTCGGAGACTAGCATGGGCCATGGTCTGCTGGGCTGGAGCCTGTGGCCTGTCCTGTGTCCCAGCTCCAATCAAGTGAAGGTCACGGTGGCTACGCTCGCGGTGCAACACGGACAGGGACAAGTCCTCCACAACTCTGGCCGACATCCAAGCCCAGACTCCAAATTACCTCCCCTCCTCCCCTCCTCCCCGACGGAAAGCCACTTTTGAAGTCCGCCCCGCTAGATAACATTCATGTCCCATATCAGCCGTGTCCTACTCCCCATCCCCTTTGCGTCTGGGCTCCACACTGATAAAACCCGAACAAGGCAACAGTGTGATGCACAAATGGGCCAAAGACCATGGCTCTGTGGGGAGGACGGCACAATGTCCCTCCGTCTTGGAGCCATGGGAGAGTTAGCTTATGGTCATGGAATAAGTAAATGATTAACCTCCAGGGAGAGAGAGGGGGGAAAAGGAGGCATTCTTTCTTCTCTGAAACATTATCTACTAAATCAAACACAAGCAGGAGAAAACTTAAAGTAGTAGTGGACAGAAATACGTCACAATATTATTTACTAATAATTTAATTATCCGCCAGTGTAATAAAACAGCAGATAAATTTACTTAAAACAGGTCAAAATAAGTTTGTAGTAAGTTTAATAATCCTATTATGTTTTTCAACAAACTATTGAATTTAGGAGGATTTGATGGTTTTATGCAGTGTAAATACATTTTAAAGAAAAGTTCCGGGTGCTGACGGAAGGTTTTTGCAAGGACTGCCCTCCAACCTAATTGATGGGAAGTCATTAGCACTTTGATTAGAGCGGGCTAATTAGCGCTCACAGGGATCAAGTCTTTGAGTCATTGTGGAGTGATTACATGGAACGAGGCGTGACCTGACTTTGGAAGAAATGATGAGACGAGAACGTCTGATATGAGAGGACAGATATGAAAAGCACGGCCAATAACACGACGGACACACACGGGTCCCGCTCACGGCCTTCAGAGCCTCTACTAATGACCGAACCACACCAGCATCTCGCTAGACCCAACACCACACACTACAGAGCGCCAGAGAAGTTTTAGAGCGAGTGCTGCATCAAACCAGTCATGAGATTCAGAACCCTGACTGGAGGCCTGCCAGAACCGCCCCCCCCCCTCCCAGTCCCGTTATCATTACTGAGATTTTTTTTTTTTCAGTCTTGCATGCAGGAGACGCCGGATCCACGGGACTCTGAATGAATTCACTGTGCAGAAGCCAAAGGGTTTGTTTGATCTTTAGCTCTTCTCTTCAAAACCATGTGACGGCAGACACGAGATCTTCGTCTGTATTCTGACCGCTGGCTACCGGCTGATGTCGGAGCAGGGCTGTAACCACTTTCACACTTTCCAGACACTGCAGGACCACTTCCTCTACATCACCACCAACCTGGAGCCTGGTTTAGCAGTTAAACCACAAAACAGACAAGAATCAAACTAAAACCACTGGGTCAGAACCTCTCCAGAACATCAGGGGGGTTGCAGTATGGTATGCAGTGGTCAGTATCCAACAGAAAGTTCTCCAAGGAAGAACAACCGTTGAACTGGTGACAAGGTCATGGGCGCCCAAGGCCCGAGGTCTTGGAGGTCCCACCTCACAACTCACAGGACTTAAAAGATCTGCTACCTTCAGAGGTCTTGTGGTGTCCATGACTGCTCAGTATCAGGCAGGCGGTGCCGAGATATTAATGCACTATAATGCAACATTCTAAAGATTGTATGGGTAGATAATTTGGAAGCCTTTCTTTTGGTCCATTCATTATGACGTGTCCTGGAACATGTTCTAGACAGACGAACCTGATGGTGCTCTTCAGGCCTGAAGAGCACCTGGCTGATATCTAGTGAAACCTAACACTTCTAAGAACCTCATACCAACAGTCAAACATGGTGGTGGTAGTGTGATAGTTTAGGAATGCTCTGTTGCATCATCAGGACCTGGACACCTTGCTGCCATCGAGGGAACTCAATGATCCAAAGCACAGAAGCAGGTCTACCTCAAAAAGGTTGAAAAATAATGAATCTCAAGAGAGTTAATACATTGTTTTTATTACGTTATTACTTTCCCCAATGGATGTGATTATGTACCTCCCCCTTAAAAACACCCAGCCTGCGACATGGTGGAGAACTCAAACACCAAGACAACGAAGCAACTCGAGCAGAGTTACCGTTCAATTAATCCTGATCCTGATTTGAGGTCGTATCGCTCAGCTCCAGCTGTCCGTCACTCAACCAGAACCGCTTAAACCTAATCATCAATACATTCGGGGCGATCATACAGGCGGGACAGTTAGCCAACGTCATCTATTCAACACAACTTGTGGGATTAGCTCAGTGAGACTATTTTAGCCCTGAGAGATTCCAAGAGCTAATGGATCAATATGCTGCACAACCTCAGCCAACCCTTACCTCAGCCTTGCTAATGGCTTTGAACTACAGACACTCTACAACTAAGAGCCTGTGAAGTGATCAAAGTCAGTTTTAGGGTCATCTGCGTTTATTTTTCCAACATGAACGTATTTTATTTAGTTAATATACTTAAGATTTGTGCATGTGGTACAAATATAAACTCAATTTCTTTAGTTAATCACTGACATCAAACTGCTGCATCCCTGAATAGGAATCTCCTAATGTTTTAAAAACCTTCCATTGAGAAAAATCAGACCCAGGATCAGACCCAGGATCAGACCCAGGATCAGTCCGCTCACCCTGAAGAGGAAACAGTACTGCAGCTTATTTATTGAACATGCTTACGGGCCGCAGCGCATTGGGAACAGAGGTTCAAATTTAAACTCTGCTCGTGTTAATTGTCATGATGGGGGAAATGTCACGTCCCTGAATAGAAATCCTGCAGAGCATCGGAGTATCACTTTCCAAAGGGATGCGGTGCTGTGGCTATGAATAGATCACACACTTTAAGAAACGGATCGGCTGTGACGGGGTGGTACCAGAGCATGGGGGGGTTAGATCCAGAATCCAAAACAACATAAAGCTTTAATACCCGCTATCTGAGCCATTCTGTGGCCATGTCAAATCCTGAAGCTCCCACTGTGAAGAATGTCATGCATGTGCTATAATATCCACACACAGTCACATGTGCGGACAGGCATGCTGTCCCTGTCCCTCACGAGCTGCTGTCCATTTTAACAGGACTAAAACAGAGCTCACCAGCAAAACAGCTGGTCCTGACTTCATATAGTCTTACAAAACTCACATACACATGCTTAAAATACATACAGGGCATGGTACTCCTACATCTACACCACTGAGCCTCTGATGGTGGTATCTGTGGTATCTGGCGAGGATAAGCAGTTCCAGCAGGTCCTTTTAGAAGATCTGTAAGTTCTGAGGTTCAGCTGCTGTGAATCGACTTATGTAAACAAGTGTGTGTGTGTGTGTGTGTGTGTGTGTGTGTGTGTGTGTGTGTGTGGGCCAAAAACAGAACACACATATACAGGTGACGTCTAACTTTAAATTGTCACACAACAGAGAGATTATTATAGCAGTAAAGCACAGACAGACAGACAGACAGACGGGCAGACAGACGGGCAGACAGACGGGCAGACAGACGGGCAGACAGACAGACGGGTAAGGAGACTAATAAATCAATTGCTTCTGGGTCAAAAGACAGAGTCAGAAACAAGATCTAATTGAAGTGAACTCAGTATTGCCCTTTACTTACTAAAGAGCTGTGTGTGTGAGTGTGTCCTGAAATGTAAGTAGTAAGAGTAGACCACCAATACATATATATATATATATACACACACACACACACACGTATATACACACACACACACACACACACACATTAAGGATATTAAAAGAGCTGATCCTGCTTTTGTTGGAGTAACTGTCTCTACTGTCTCTACTTTGATGGCATTCTGCAACAAGAGTGTTAGTGAGGTTAGGATGTTGGATGCCGATCACCACCCCACCTCATCATCCCCAACTCATCCCATCTAAACTACTGGATGGAGCTCCTCCACCATCATTCCAGAGAACACAGCTCCTCCACTGCTCCACAGCTCCTCAATGCTGGGGGGCTTTTACCCCTCTAGCCCACGCCTGACATTAGGCAGCATGGAGCCAATAGGGTCATGATGTTGATCTGCTCCAGAGAGTCCTATTCTATTGGCAGTACTTCTTTTCTACAGGGACTAGACAAGCTGTGTGTGCATTTGCACATCTGTGTCAGCTTAAAGTAGCTGAATGCATCATTAGAAGGGTATAAAGTATAATGAAAAAATAATACATGATAAATACAATCAATGTCCTGTCAAGGCATGAAAACAAGTGTGTGTGTGTGTGTGTGTGTGTGTGTGTGTGTGTTTTATAAAAGGTAGATGTTGATGCCAGTCATGCTTTATGAATAGGGAGTGCGTGTTGGCACAGTGCCAAGGGGAAATATCTGACCACAGGCTACGGGCCGCCAGGCGCCAGATGAGATCCTTTTCTTCTGCCCGCTGCTACAACTGCCCAGCACCTGTCACACACACACACACACACACACACACACACACACACACACACAGAGCAAAACGAAGATCTGTGCATTCAACAGTAAAGCTGCAGTGAGGGGGATGAAAGCACACATGCTCCAAAGCCCCGGCACCTGTCAGGCCGCTGCGCCGCCGTGTGACGCATCCGCGAGTGTTTGAGTGGAGCAGCGGACGCATTCACAGCGTTCCAGCTCAAATCCCCCCGATTCACTTTCAGACCAACAGCCAGACGCCCCGTAACCGCCCCCCCCCCCCCCCCCCACACACACACACACACTCTCTCCAACAACCAGCTTACATTAGCCCAGCACACCCAGCCTAATCCCAACAACATCCCTCCGAAGGGAGACAAAACACACAGCTTTACCACCCCGTAACGAACAGCAAGCAAAGTAAATCCAAAAGTGACAAATCCACACAGCCCCCCCGCCAGCCCCCCCTGCAGTCGATCAGCAGAGACCCGCTGGATGTCTGAAGTTTGTTTCTTTAGTGATGCTGGAGGAGAGGTATTGCACTGCTAAACACAGCAGCAGAAGCCGTCTGCACTTTATCTCCATCTCTAAACACCAGAGCAAGTCCAGAAGCAGCGCCTCGAAATTCTAATCACATTCTGATAATCAGCATCTTTCAGTTTGTCCACAGCACTGCTGAGATTACAGGTCACTCACTAGCTCAGGTCTGCCCATAAACGCCTCCGGAAACGATAGCTGCTTTACGAGATTACAGTAAACGGTATTTCCCATTTTTTAACATCGCATTGTTCTAATTATTATTATTATTATTATTCATTGATCTTTGAGGAATTTGATTAGAAAACAGTTTTTTTCGGCTCAACAAACGCTTCAGTTAAAACTGTGAACAATTTATTAAATGGCATTATATGTAAAATATATGTCTTTGGAGAAAATGATCAGTAGATTAATCCATAGTAAAAGTAATAATCATTTTTTCACTGATCGAATTCTTAAAATTGTAAGAAACTGGTGAGCTTCTCTGTTCGGTTTGGCAATCTTCTTCCAGGGCCGGTATTAAGCAAATGTACACAGTATAATAACCATCGATTCTACCGTAGTAATCAGAATAACTACAGAACAGGTAAAACTCCAAAAGTTCGTGCCAGTTCAGATTTCAGGGTTTCTGGAAATAATATTTGTAGAGGTATAATAAAATAAACCCAGCGTCCCCAGATAAGAGTTTTTTAATTAGTAACTGCTGAAGTTTAGGAGATTGGAAAAATCTGATAATGTCAGAATTCAGATAAAGGACTTAACAGGCCGGGTTGTAGTAAAAAAACAAAAAAAAATACAATTATGAGTTCCCAAGGCTTTACACCCTCCGCAACACCCCCCCCACACACACACACACACATCCCCCAGGCCCCCAATAGAACCCCTACATTTAAATAGAACCGTAATACAGAACCTGGACCCAAAACACCTGAATCCCACAACAGAGTGAATTAAAGCTGTTCTCCTCTTCTGCCTCGTTACACTCTGCCCATTTCACACTGATAAATTAACACCTGCTGTTATTACAGATTCTAATCAGGGGTCTTAGCGAGGGTGAAAATGAAACTGTGAAGCATTATTCCCACACGGGTTCCAGCAGCATTAAGCCGGGCCTTCTGGCCAAATCACATCAGGAAGTGAAAAAGCAGATTCGATTTTCATTCCTTCTTATCGAGAGCAGCTCCGAGACCTCGCCACTCTGAACCACAGCGAAGTGGTTATCAAGCCTAACGAGCTGAAGGTGGACAGAGCAGCTCAACTGGCTTTATCTCCACAAGTGGAAGTGTGCGTGGGGTCAGGGGCGCCCAAGGCTCCTCGATGCTCATGGAGGTTCCACCCTACGACTGACAGGACTTAAAGGATCCGCTGCTGACGTTTTAGTCCTTAGATTGTTCATGTTATTGTTTTATGCTTAAAAATGACCTGTGACCCAGACCGAAGCACAGCCCAGAACCCCAGGGGTGAACCCTTTCAGCCATGTTTATGGCAACACTGGCCTTTGCAACACTGCTGCAATATGCAAATGAGCTCTTTGATTAGTTGTTCGATTAACCAAAGTGTTCCTAAAATACTGGATATAGCCGTATTGCTGAATGCAATCAAATCCTAACAGCAAAGCAAAGCTCCTTCAAAATCTAGATAAAAGCAAGATAAACTCTGAGAAACAGTGAATGAGCAGGTGTCCCAATACATTTGTCCATACAGTGTACCTGCAGTACTGATATTTTGTGGAGGTGGTGATGGTGCAGCCCTAGCTGGGTGCCAATTACTCCAGGCCTCTGAATCCCAGTAGCTTCCAGACTCAGGACTCAGGACCAGTCCACAATTACCAGAACTCTCACCCAGTCCTCAACTTCGTCACTCGAATGGAAGAGAGAGAGAGAGAGAGAGAGAGAAAGAGGGTTAGAGAGAGAGAGAGAGAGAGAGAGAGAGAGAGAAAGAGGGTTAGAGAGAGAGAGAGAGAGAGAGAGAGAGAGAGAGAGAGAGAAAGAGGGTTAGAGAGAGAGAGAGAGAGAGAGAGAGAGTGAGAGAGAGAGAGAGAAAGAGGGTTAGAGAGAGAGAGAGAGAGAGAGAGAGAGAGAGAGAGAGAGAGAGAGAGGAAGCGCTAAAGCAGATGAATCTTAGCTAACCACCTCCTCCTCACACTCCCACACACACACACACTCTCATCCTACCCACCTCTACCAGCCAACAGCCCACATCTAAATATTCCCAGCATTACAGGCTCATCCCGGCGCTCCAGTCTGGAGCCAGTTTGGAAACTCTAGACGCGAGTCTGAACACGCCGGGTCTGCTCATGTCTGCGATTCGTACATTTCTGCTGTTGCCACAGTAACTCTGCAACTTCTTCCAGGATTAATAAAGTGTGTGTGTATGAGGGCCATCCATCCACCCACCCACTCACCCCTCCACCCATCCCTCCATCCATCCACACATTCATTAAAACCTTATATCACCTATCCATTTATATATCGTACTACCAGTTTATCCATCCACCTATGCATCACTCCACCTATTTATTTATTCATCTATCCAACTGTCCATCCACCCATTTATGCATCACTCCACCTTTATTCCATCCATCCAACTATTCATCCATCTATACATCCACCCATCTATTTATCCAACTATACATCCACCCAGCTATCTGCACATCAATGCATAAGTCCATCTATCTTTCTACACCCATCCATCCGCCCATTTATCCATCTACCCATCCATCTATGGATCAGTCCACCTATTTATCCATCTATCCAACCATCTATGCATCAGTCAATCCACCCAACCACTCACCCATCCATTTAGTACTGATAAGGATATGAGCGGATATGCTGTGCCTTCACAGAGACCTCCACCCATGCACCATTTCCCAATACACTTGAGGTAAATGTTGTGGAGCGTGGCATTCTGAGGTCTCGCTTTTATTCCTACACTACTTCAATACATCATCCGTTTGCTAGTGAGCATTATATATTCCGTTTATTGGTGGAGCAGAGCAGAACTGCAGGAAGGAGAATTGCAGCTGAAAACAGCAGCACACACAGACGTGCTCCGGCTCTACAACCTCCAAACGAAACCCACAAGTGTTTAGGTGCCTGCACAGAGGCAACACTGCACTGCAGGATCCAGCCACCTCTCCATGCCCTCCAGTGTTTTCAGAGGACATGTGCATTAGGCCTCACTGGCCCCTCTGTTAATCTAATCCCTATGTGGTCAAAACCAGTTGGGGTGGAGATTGCCAAGGTCAGGAGAAGCTGGTGACATCAGCCCAGAATTACACTCCAACGGCACGCTTCCAGCTCCATGGGCAGGGCTGGCTGTGATTAGGAGAAACACTCCTCTCCTCAGGCCAACACCTGGACAGAATCTCAAACACAGGACAAATCCCTCAACTCTGCCTCTCCTCAGACTGGAGATTGACAAAAACACTGGCTCTAAAAATCACTACTGGAACTAAACGTCTCCAAAGTGGTAATACTGTTCTTTTAGTGTACAAATGCATCATTACTTTTTGGTTTATTAACACTCACAAAGTGGCTGGTTTAATAAAAATAACAACCCAACTGGAGCAGAGGTTGCAGTAGAGAGGAAATGCAGTAAATTTAAAATTTACCAGGCCTAGATAAACCATTTAGCGCGCTACAGCGCTACGTGTAGTATAGGGCTGTCCCGATCCAGGCATATTGTAATGGATCGGGTACTGGCTATTTTAATCCTGATCTAGTTCCGAGTCTTTGCTTTAACCACAGTATTCAGAGCGCCATCTGGTGTCCTCAAGGCACCATTAACGGACATTACTCCGCAGCCGGCCACAGCAGCAGTGCGGACGCTCTCAGAAGGTAAATAACGGAGTTGAGGTTCTGTAGTGTGGAGCTATTTTACAGTGGAACCTGAAAACAGACCATAATATCTGACCCTTTATGAAACTCGCCTTTCTCGGTTTTTAAACCAGCGTTAAAGAGCCCATTCAGAACCAAGTGGATGCTAACGCTAATGCTAACACACACATGCTACAGAAACCAATGATGAAGTTATTTCACATTATACCGCAGTTAGTTCCGACTCTGCAATGTGATTGGCTGAGACACATTCTTTTCTTCTTTTTAACACCCTTGATTGCAAAAGAAACAATGAACAAGCAGGTGTCCCAATACTTTTGTCCATACAGTGTAGCTGTGGACTATGAAGCTGAGAGATCTGAATGAACTGATCAAATGAGAAAGTGACATCTGCCAGCATCAATCAACAGCTACACAACAGGATCCTTAACACCAGTAACGCTAATCTCTGAGCGAACTGGCAGAGAGGTTCATTAGCATTGGGCTAACTGGTAGGGGGGGTCAATTAACATTGCATTAGCCGGCAGGAGGGGTCAGTCAGCACTGTACAATTATTACAGTTAGCATTGTGCTAACTGAAAGCGGGGTCAATTAGCATGGTAGTGACTGGTAGGGGGTTAATTAGCATTACACAAGCTGATCCTCATCGACTGCCATTCATTACGAGCCACGTTTGCATCTGTGGGTGAAGAATTCCTCCAGAACAAAAGCACGCCCTATCGCATGTCCCACCTTTCATCACAGTGGGCTCAGAACCGGAGCAGTCCTGGCAGGGTTCTCTGACCGCGAGGGGCCGGTTTCCCCCCTCCGCTTCCAGGAAAATGATTCTCCACATGAGAACACATGGCAGCCATGCAGCACCAGCGTGACGTCACCGTCCAAACGTGCCCCCAATCCATCACCACACTCCAGGCATTAACACACACAAAGCACAGGCGGCCAGCGGGACGACCCAAACCCGTCTGGGAAAGCTAGAACTTAATCTGGACAGTTCTGAAAACTTTAATACATACAATAACAATATACAAATAAATAAATAAACAAATAAGTATCAATGCTTCATAATAATAGTGGAACCCGGTTCTTTAAAGAACCAGGTCTTGTAAACAGAACCTTGGTTTTAAGGATGGGGATCTTGCTGGGAAAAAAAGCCTGAATTCCACCCAGACTGGTTTATACTGGTCTGGTGCTGATGTGGTACTGGTTGACCAGTATACCAGTGTTCCAAATACAACACATACTAGTTTATACTGGTTTATACTGGTCTGGTGCTGATGTGGTACTGGTTGACCAGTATACCAGTGTTCCAAATACAACATATACTGGTTTATACTGGTCTGGTGCTGATGTGGTACTGGTTGACCAGTATACCAGTGTTCCAAATACAACACATACTAGTTTATACTGGTTTATACTGGTTTATACTGGTCTGGTGCTGATGTGGTACTGGTTGACCAGTATACCAGTGTTCCAAATACAACATATACTGGTTTATACTGGTCTGGTGCTGATGTGGTACTGGTAGACCAGTATACCAGTGTTCCAAATACAACATATACTAGTTTATACTGGTTTATACTGGTCTGGTGCTGATGTGGTACTGGTTGACCAGTATACCAGTGTTCCAAATACAACACATACTGGTTTATACTGGTCTGGTGCTGATGTGGTACTGGTTGACCAGTATACCAGTGTTCCAAATACAACACATACTGGTTTATACTGGTCTGGTGCTGGCTGACCAGCATAGCAGCATTCAAAACACACTACAGACTGGTTTATACTGGTCTGGTGCTGACCTGTTACTAGATGAGCAGCACATATACTGGTCTGTACTGGTTTATGCTGGTAAGCAAGTCTATCAGAGCTCACTGAGCTCCTCCACACGGTCTGAGGGGAGTGTGTGAGGATTTAGGCCTGCAGTTAGCACCATGCTAATTGGTGTGCATAAGCTTCCATTACTTGATAGCTTCAGTGCTAAAGCTAAACCTCAGACACCGAGCCTGTCCTGAATGATCCACTGCACGCGAACATGCTAGCACTTCCTGAAGTAGATAAACATCACGCTGCTGCTCTGGTCTGAAAGGTCCTGCTAATAAAGTGTCCTCCTTCCTAAACAGATCACTCTGCTCGCAGAACTCGCTGGACTCCGGCCGTAAACATGCTTTCCCCCTCTCTCAGGATGAAGAGCGACTCGCTGCGCTAGCGGAAAGCCGCCTGAGGAAGCCGAGGAGGAGAAGATTTACAACGTCCTCCTTGTGTCTCCAGATTGATTGTGGACAGGTCAAGTGATATACTGCTGCTCTGGGCATTCGCGTCCAGCGCACTCCATCCTGAACAAAAGCGTGGAGTCGAGGAGGGTTCCCAGAGCGCTGAGAGAGGGAGTGTGTTTAAAAACGCTGGAGACAAACTGAATATCGGAGCCACTTAAAGGCATTTTAATGGAGCAGCACTACATCAGTACACTCCGCTCCTACACCCTTAACCCTTAGAGGTGCAGATCTGCACACCTCTATCCATTCAATTCGTTCACACAGATTCTGCACACCCTCAGCTCGCCCAGAACCACGCGGTGCTGTTACTACTTCAAGCTCAAAGTGCCTTTATCACATGCGCTATTTGGACAAAAGTATTGGGACACTTGCTTAATCAGTGTTTCTTCTGAAATCAAAGGTGTTAAAATAGTTTCTCCTGCTTTTGTTGGAGTAACTGTGTCTACTGTTATTATTTAGATTAGATGTAGATTTTGGAGGTGTGAGGATTGGATTGTGTGTTCATGAGGTCAGGATGGTTCTTGAAATACAAGAAAAATCTTGTATGTTTTTAATAAAACCTTTAGAATGGTTCTATGACCATATGACTAAGGGTACCACTATTGTCTTGAGCCACATAGAGCTTTTTTACTACCATATAGTTTAGGAATATAGTATAACTATAGGAATTCTAGCTGGTTCTAGCTGAGATCCATTTAGGAACCCTTATTCTCCAAGGTCATCGTAGAAGTCCAAACTCTTCAAACATGGTTCTTCAGAGAACTTAAAGTGGTTCTTCAATGACATTAATAAAATAACCTTTGTGGCACGTCTTTTTTAACTAGTGTCAGACTGTACAGGTTAACATACAAGGAGAACCTTCTTTATAGAACCTTTAAAAATGGTTCTATGCAGCACCAAAAACGACCCAAAGACGTCTAAACAGTACTATACAGAACCCCCATTTGATTTAGAGTTGGAGTCAGCTTGTTGTTTACTGTCTTTCAGTGTGCAGAACTGTATGTTCTAGCTGAGAACCATTTAGAACCCTTTATTGTGTTCACACTGTTTGGCAAAGCTCTCTCGCTTTCCTGAAACACGGTTCTCCAGCCAACCTTTCATGGCACGTCTTTTCTTTTCACTAGTGTCAGACTGTACAGGTTCATATTCAAGGAGAACCTTCTTTATAGAACCTTTAAAGCGGTTCTAGAGCACCAGAATCAGTTAAAAGCAGTGTTTTATAAGCTTTTTTTACTTCCAGAACAAAAGACATAAAAGCGGGACAAACAGCAAACACTCTAATCCCGCTCCGACTTCCAGCTCGGGGCGGCCTCGGCGGCTCCTTCCCAAACGAGTAATTCTAATTAGGAGCGGTTCTCCCTCGTTCTTTTGAAGCTGGAGGAGGAAGTGGCAACCCAGGGCCATTGTTTCCGCAGAGCGAGTCCTGCCTGCGCTCTAATAGAGAGGAGAACAAGCACTACAGTGGGTCAAAAGCCGCTATTTGCACACAGATCCTAGGCTGAGGGCTTGTTTTGACACTTTGTACCTACTGGCACCCCTGAAAGGAGCCACGGCGAAAGGGGCACTCCAGTTTCTCTGACTTCATTAGAGTCCGGACGCCTTTTAAACGGGATGCGCTGCTCCTCAAGGCCCGGCCTTCGAGGGCCTATTGGAGCCTCATATTGTTTTCTTAATGGAGCTTGTTGCTGGGGCCCCATGGTTGGTTTTAGTGCATGCAGGCCGGTGAGGGGATCTGAATGTGTGTCGCAATGTGTGTGTTTGTGTGTGTGTGTGTGTGTGTGTTGTTGTGGCAGTGGAGGGACGTGACATGGATGAGCAAGAGAGGGATTTCCAGGCCAAGGCCAAAGCAAGCCTTTGATGGAAAGAATGGGCGAGAGAGTGAGTGAAAAAGAGAGACAGAGAGAGAGGGAGAGAGAGCAATAGCAAGCCAGCCAGGAGAGAGAACCGAGAGTCCATTAAAAAACAATGCAGGCAGTAAATAAAAATGCCTTACACACTCGCCGCAAAACAGCTCGGCGTCTAGAGGCCTTCCAGTAAAGAGCAGAATTCAGACGGTTGCTAATGAACACAGCCACTGGAACTCCTAAAAGCCCACTGAATGCAATCAAATCCTCACAGCAATGCTCCTCCTCCAAAATCTAGTAGAAAGTCTTCTTCTCTGGACAGTAGAGACAGTTACTCCAACAGAAGCAGGATCAGCTCTTTTTAATACTCTTGGTTTCAGAAGAAACTATGGATGAGCATGTGTCCCAATACTTTTGTCCATATAGTGCATAAAGAGTCATATTTCACACAATGTCAGCCAACCAACCATAAACCTGCTGTACAAACATTTGACCTTTCTAGCTCCCTCATATGTTACACACTCCTTGTTCCGGTACCCCAGCTTTAGTCATTTCCGGTTCCCCCACAACTATCTAGAACCAACTTCACAAAAATAAAAGAACCTCTGTGTGATTTCCGGTGGGAATAATGGTGCTGTTCTATTGTTATTGTGATCAATTCTGTGTCATTTGGAATATCAGCAGTGCTTTAAGTGTGTAGTGGGTTTAAGTGGGTTTAGGGCGGCGCAGTGCTGGAAACGATCAATATCAATCGCTGTATTTATACACATTTTAATCAGCAGGGCTTTATTTTCAGCTGCTCGGCATTAAATGACTCTGTGACTGCGTTTATCTGGTGAGCATCACTGTAATCTAATCAGATTTAGGCTCCAGTGCACTGCAGACTCCTAGTATCGGCCTAAATCTCTAAAAGACTAAAAGAGCAAAGTTTACTCCGAGGCTATCAGTGAAGGAGTGATGAGGTCAGATGTAGAAAAGCGAGGACGGCTGGATGAATGGCCGGTTTGTGAGGACTGAGACGGAGAGTTCCTGCTGTTTTCTTTCTGCTGTGATAATAAAACTGCACACAGTCGAAACGAGGCGCAGCGGTCTCCCGTCCAAACACACGCTGATGTCTTCATCCACTGTTGGCGAGGGGGGGTCATAATTTAATTTTCAGCACCATTCGACCCAGACAATACCCATCCCTCAGCGGAGGAGAGAGGAGCAAGCAGGAGGAAAATGCGTCATTCAGCGCCGAGCACATGCCAGCCATGCTAATCACAGACATGGGAAACCGTCTGCTGGAGAATTCGGTCAGAGAGCGGGGAACCACCTTCTCCTCACGTCTGGGTGTTATTCATTTATCTAATTAAAGCTCAGAACTGGGTCCAGTATGCCAGCAGCTCCTTCATCCCCAGTGCTTCCACAGCCCCTGTCCCAGAGTGCATAACCGATGGAGAGAGAGAGAGTGTGTTCAGTGTGCAGCTCGCTCGACCATACTTTATTGATTAATCAGAAGTGCTGTTGCTCTGGTTAATTCTAATAGCATCACCGGTGAGTGCTGAGATTTGAACCCACAACCTTCTGGTTGACAGCTGAACTCCCAGTGAATGCATGAAGGATTTAGAAAAAATGTGCTTCTTGTTTTTTTGGCTGCATGGTTTGTGTTCTTGTGTGTGTGTGTGTGTGTGTGTGTGAGTGTGTGTGAAAGAGAGAGAGAGAGAGAGAGAGAGAGAAGAGAAAGAGACACTTCTGCAGACTCCTTGTCTCCAGCCTGTGGACACCCATTCAGCCAGCCTTGTTTACTGCGATCACCTGACACACACACACACACACACACACACACACACACACAGTCACGCAGCTAAAGTGCCTCTTCTTTATGAAATTTTAATTTAAAATGCATTCATTTATTTTCTTGAAATAATAAATAATAAAAACTTATGAAACCCCTTCGCTTCCTGTAGTGTATTACAGTCTGTCAGAATGAGCGTGTGGATCATATGAACATTATAGAGCATTATAGAGCGCCCCCTACGCTTCCTATAGTGTATTACAGTCTGTCAGAATGAGCGTGTGGATCATATGATCATTATAGAACATTATAGAGCGCCCCCTACGCTTCCTGTAATGTATTACAGTCTGTCAGAATGAGTGTGTGGATCATATGAGCATTATAGAGCATTATAGAGCGCCCCCTACGCTTCCTGTAGTGTATTACAGTCTGTCAGAATGAGCGTGTGGATCATATGAACATTATTAAAGGCTTCTTTTGTTAACGTACAGTGTTAAAGTAATGTGAGATGTTTCCTATAATTAAAGTCATCAACGACAAGCTCAGTATCTCAGCTAATTCCGCTCATGCAGGAACACTCAGTATGATGCTAATACTTCTGTCAAGAAGACCATCTGGTCCATAAAACATTAGCCAGTGAATGCTGACCCTGATCAAATGCTCAGCAACGCACAGCCACAGAAATGGAAATTTAATTTAATGAAACAGTCCGAGCCACGTTTCAGTCAGAGCTCCCTCACACGTTAGCTCCGCTACAGTCCGCCGCCCATCCGAAGCACACCCCAGAGCTGGATCGAGGGGGGCGCAACAAGCTAACAAGAGTGGGTCTCCTCCTCAGCCTCTCAACGATTTATAGGCCACAACAGGAGGACGGCCTTTCGGCCTTATAATGTAATTAATCCCCCCAGTTCCTCACAGCGACCAGGGGTGCCGTCTGCTCATAAACCTGCTTCATCTGCAGCAGACGAGAACGGAAAGAAGCTTCGTGGGATTAAATTAACAATGTTGTAGAATTACACATTTAGACAAATTAGGCATGAAACATGCTCCACACATGCAGGCAGATTTCAGCTTGTTGGTGACAATGAAAACGAAGCTCTGAACTGTGAAGAACTTCGCAGACTGAGTGAAAACCAGACAAAGGGAAGCTCCTGACGTCCTTTAGCACAGCCATGTGTGAAAGAATGGTCAGCAATCGCTCTGGAGCTGAAAGAGGGATCAAATGGCCAGTGCTGCTTTCCCCCTAGAGTCATGAAGCACACACTGATACCTGCCAAACCAGCTTTACAACCACACACACACACACACACACACACACACACAATCACAGCAATGCAAAAATCCCAGTAAGCACCAAACACTAGGTGACTTATGTGCCCACCTCAATACACACACACACACACACACACACACACACACACCCTTCAATGAGGTCAAGTGTTACTAACATTTGGCTTTTTTATGGTCAACTTCCATCACCCGTTCCTCGACGAAGCCCATAAATCAGGGTGATCAACACCTTCAGCCAAGGTGAATATAAAAGCATGGCCTGATTCCTTAGGCTAAAATAACCCCACAGCATTTACGACATTTATTAGACGCTTCTCAGAAAATACCCTTAGCTAGTTTGTACAGACTAGAGTCCAAAAGATCCTCTAATCTTAGACGTCAGTCTAATGTGGCTAGCTAACGGCAAATACCCAACAAATAAGCGCAGTTCTGCGCGTGGAGGTGTTCAGTATCTCTAATGGACTTGTGTTTCTGTGTTTCTGTGTTTCTGTGTTTTCTGACACTGTATGACTCTCTTATGTAGAAATACGGGACTCATCAGGAACCTCAGGCCGCGACTGTTTTTAGCTCAGCGGCGTATTTTTACAGCTAGAGAAAACCGTATTCACGGAAAGGTGGCTGTAAGTGGAGTGAGCAGTGTAGTGGGGTGGATGTGTGTGTAGATGAGGACACTCCACGCTGGAGTTCATCACTCAGGCTCTTTCAGTGCTGTTACACCGATGTTGCCTTCATGCCGTTTTGACATTTCTATTCATAGCGGAGGCTGGAGCCGCATCCACCTGGGAACCGGAGGAAATTAACCGCAACGGTGTGGTTCATCGAGGGATTTCCCAGCGGAGCGGCTGCATCAAACCCAGGGTTATTTTTGATTTGTGTTGCGGCTTCTTTCAGAGATTCTCGTCCTTGGGTTATTTTCTGGCACCCTGGCAGGTCTTTAGGGACTGCTGGTGTCATATAAAGCTCCGGCTAGTGAGCTCACAAAACCTGAAATAGAGTTTACCTCTTGCCAAGCAAAGGAACGTTCTGGCGCTCTGAAAGAGTTAATAAACGAATTACAGAGTCTAGTCCAGTTTATTTTTTTGGCCTGACAATCCGATCTGAGAACCTTAATGCAGAGTTTCAGCCAATATTGGTGTAATCTGATATTTGTGATTATATAAGTAATACAGTCATTAAGTTTAAGTACAATGCGCCGCTAACTGAAGTAAATCACATAACTGTCTTTAGTACCAGTTTATATAAGGTTACAATCTGGACTGATTTATTTAGTTTCTATCACCCTTTTTAAAACCACTGACCTGACCATTCTGCTCCCAGTTCCTCCTCTTGGCTCTGAATGTGCTGTTAAGTGCTGGTTTAGAACCAAAGAAAGGAACATGGTGGTTCTCCCGCTGGTAAAACTGAGCGCTTCCACCATAGGTTAGTTCCCAGAGTAAAGACCTGACGGGAGTGTATTTCCACACAGGGCAGAAAATAGACAAACGTCTGCAGGAAAAGAGTCTCAAGCTCAGTCAAAGCTCTAGAACCACAGATATTACGTTACGTTCTCATGTTCTACTGTGAAATAGTTCCACGCTGCACTCCCCGAAATGTTCTGTTACCTTCTGGGAACACGGCTGACTGCTGGGGGCTGGGAGTGATGTCTGATACTAGGCCTAGAGGTCGCCAGAGAGCGCTCTGCTAAAGCACAGCGGTAAAAACTAAGGATCAGAACTGGATCAGGCCTGAAACAGCTGATGCCCGATCCATTAAAACATGGACAACAATATCCCTAACTTTTTTTTTTTTTTTTAACTGCATAATTGTACATTTGCACAATACAGTATTTGCCCACATCCAGAATTTGGATATTTGGTACCAGGAGAGGAAAAGCTAGTAGCATCCCTACTCCCCAACACTCCCAAACTCCCCAACACAACGTTCCAAAGTGTCCAGAGAGCCTCAATTAGACCCTGGAAGCTCAATAAAGTAATACGCCACAATAATGCATGACAACTCAAGCGGTCACTCGTCACGAGTTTAATAGCGACTCGTGTCCTCTCAATCTTTAAACAGCACGTTCATCAGCGACTCGTCTGTCTGAATGGCAGAAAAGCCGCCGGCACGAGAAAGCCAGAGTTAATAACATGCTTCTTCAGGCCGCAGCGTTTTGGGTCCATTACAAAACCCCATGCCTCCCGACAAGCTGAACTCTTTAAACATCGTCCAACTGGCGCTGACGTCTGCCAGCTCGGTACAAAACGCAGTGGAGTCCCTGCTGAAGAGACTGCAGCTAGTCTACTTCAGCTCGGGTCCAGATTTGCATGAGGGGGGCTTAATAATCCGTGCACTGCTGTGGTAAAAGATCGGCTCGCCGAGCATCATAGGAATGCCCAGACCACAAGAGCAACATAACTGAATTAAAGCAAATTGTGCGTGCCCCTAAACAAAGGCCATCGTAAAGAGAAGTAATTAGGCTATTTGAAGGGAGTTGGTGCTCACTGCACACACTGTTTCTTACAAAGTGCCTCGCAAATGTGGCTCTCTTAACAAGCCCTCGGAACAATACACAGAGCGCATCTCTGGACCCTAAAAGAACCCAATACAACATTCCTGCCATTTGTGCTCATTTACTTTCAATTACAGCCGACTTTCTTTTGCACTCCAAGCAAAAAGAGTTCTACACAGCACTGAAAGGGGGTTCTTCCCGGTGCTGTGCAGAACCCTCGTATACGACACGCAGCGATAACAACCATTACAACAGGCAAAGCTGGTTCGCATGCTTCTATACAGAACCACTGTCTTTATTGAAGAACCATTAAGAGAACCCCTTTTTAATAATGTACCATCATGTTTTTATACAAAACCCACTGCCTTTACTAAAGAACCTTTAAAGAACGTTTCTTTTACTCTCTCACCCCTAAAAGGGGGTTCTTCATGGGTTCTGTATTGAAGGCAGTGATTATACACAGAGCATGACATCTCAAAGAACCATACGAAAGCTCAAAGCTCTGCGTCTGGTTGATTTATCTTCATGTGAAAAGGAACACAGCAGGCGATGAGGCAAAAATATTAGATTATTATATTATGTTACACACTTAAAGGCGGTTTGACAGGACGTACAAAACGCATCACCACCTTACGCACAGATAAAGGTACTAGAAGATCTAAAGCTGCGGTTGTAAACCGTGATATTGCTCCAATAAATCCAATTCAATGTGACTAATTACGCTCTTTCCAATTAAAGATGGTCAGTGTTGTTCAGAAAATCCGAATTTAACACAGTATCAGTAATCTAGCATCACTCTGCTCACCTCTCAGATACCATTACTTCCATCTGAATCATTAGTTCAGTTGTTTATGAGTAACGACTCCTTTATTAGAGCAGTATAACCCCCTCTGGTGGTAAACAACCAATGGTTAGATGCAGTATCTGTGGTTTCTATGGTATGTGGGTCATCTATCTACACAGCACTGATATATTTATATTTAGGATATGAATGGATAATGTAAGGACTACTTACAATCTGATGTAGGAGTGTGTGGGCAAACCAATGAAAGCACAGTGCTTCCTTTTCATCAGCTGTATGTGTGTGTTATTACTATAGCATTCTCTAAAACCCCTAACCTTTAATTCATTAATATTTTATATATATACACACACACACATATATATATATATATATATATATAGCCATATATAACCATAACCAAGCATAAACACACATATTACCTGCCGTTAGTGTTCAACTGACAGACAGTTTCTCTCCCATTAGAGCCACATATAGACGTCTACTTTACATACAAACTTAGTATTAAAGGAGACCTCCACCACATTTCCCAAATCTGTCCACTGTTAAACAGTTTAGATATGAACAAAATCGTTCAGAGTGGATTTGGTGCAAAACGCTCCAAACCTACAAATTCACAATTGCTTACAGTGTTGGTGAAGACTATGGGCTCTAAAAGCTCCGTCACGGAACGTTATTACACCAAATGGTGATAAAGACACTTACTAAAGCCTGAGACCCTGTTCTGAGAAGTTCTGAGAAGATCTGAGAAGATCTGAGGTCTAAAACCTGTTATAAAACGACTAGAATCATTACAATGGTGAAGGGATACATGCAGAGCGCTGCGCAGCAAAATAGTCCCCAAGAAACGTGTGCTTTTTTTTTCACATTTGCCACTATTTTACCATCATCTTCATCATCATCATCATCATTCCGCATAAAACTCAGTAGACTCGTGCAGATTCACTGGTGGGTTTGGATAGGCGATCAAAGATGGGCTATATTTGATATATTAATGTCATAACAATGCCTGGTTTCATTCACCACCACAGTAAAAACCAAAACAAGCCATTTCACTCCAAACCCACTCTGAATGTGTTCATTCCTGAAATGCACAGCCTGCCTGTTCTGCCAGTGTCTCCTTCCTTCGCTTCCAGACACTTTCAGAGAGGAAAGCACCACAACAAGCCCCAGCCATCAGCACAGAGCACCAGCACAGGCTCTATATGAACTCCCCCAATGCAAACCTAAACATCTGAAAGCATCATAGCATGACATATTTGGTATACTGAATATTTAATTTTAAACATTATTAACACCAAAAACAGTGAAGAGCATGAGCACTGATATCCTGCCAGCATGTCTGACATGCATGGAGAACCCAAACAAGCCCAAACACTGGAGCACACCAATAAAACCAACAAGACTGCACTACCACACTGCCTTCAGAGATGGTTCATCAGAGCTCCGGGCAAGTTTAACGCATGACAGAGTTGATTGCAGTGATTTACAACCATGTATATGTAATATTATATTATATGCATAGACATAAATGAAAAAAAAATCTGTGATTTTCACTGTAGCCTTTAAAAGCCTGTGTTTTGAATAGGGGGCTATGCAATGCAATGCACACTACGATACTAGCAATACTACAGTATATGCAACTAGTGTGTGTGTGTGCGCGCGCGTGTATATACATACACATATACATATATACATATATATATATATATATATATATATATATATATATCAATGCACACGTTACATTGCATTGCATGCAACTTCCATAATGCACGGGAGCGCAACGTGCATAAAGCACTGCAAAACTTACCTCGAGCGCAGAGCAGCAAAGTTAGCAGAGTGGTGGAGAGAGCTACAGGCTTCATGGTGAGCAGTGCCTCTCTCTCTTTCTTTCTTTCTTCCCTTCTCTCTCTCTCTCTCTCCCTCGGTGGCTCTTTTCTGCAAACGCTCGTGCCGCAAACAACAACAACAACAGCATATATAATAAGAAGTCGAAGCCCCGAGTCTTGTCTGCGCGCGCCTCACATCATGGCTCGTGCCCTAAGCGCGTGTATTTCCCTTTTTTCTTTTAGTGCGAAGAAGTCTCGTGCGAAGTTCTCTCTCGCTTACACTCTCTCACACACACACACACTCTCTCTCTCTCACACACACTCAACACTCACACACTCCTCTCCCTCTGCCTTTGCCCAACACACACTCACTCAGGCAGCACAGCCAGCCTGACGAGCAGCAGGCGCTGTGGGACGTACCAACTGGGCTGCAGGAGAGGGGGTGAGGTTGTGTGTGTGGAGTTGTTGGGTTATGGGAAGTGTGTGATGTGTTGTATGGTGGATTGCGGGTTAATTGCAAGGTTTGTGATATGTAAGGTCCCAATGCTGTTGGGAAAACAAGTTTGGAGCCTGGTTTCCCTCTGTAAAGTTGGGTCGTTTTTCGAATTCCCCGTTCCACCTTAAATGGTGCAGCAGTTCCATTCTGGCGCCTCGGGCGCCAGAATGGAACTGCTGCACCATTTAAGGTGGAACGGGGAATTCGAAAAACGACCCAACTCTACAGAGGGAAAAAGTGGGAAAAACAAAAGAAAAACGACCCAAAAACAGGTAAACATGTTAATAAAAACAAAATTCTTCAGCATGTCATTTTTACCTGATTATTATGTCGTAAAGATGACAAAAAAAGTATCACGTTATTATGAGATAACATAAAAGCGAGAGACATCATTATTGTGAGATATTACGACATATGAAAAAGTCAAAACTGCATTATGACATACTGTGATATCTCATCTCATCACTGCAAGAAATTATGAGGGAAAATCTCATTAATATGAGATATATTATAAGTGGCATCATGTCATTATGTTGTAATAATACATACAAAATCTCGTTATTATGAGATATTGCAATGTGAAAATGACATGCTGTAATTATGATGTATTATGAGAAAATATCTCTTTTTGGGAGTAATTAAGTCATAAAAATAACATTATGACAAATATCTAATTGTTACAAGTATCATGTTATTATGAGATAATGTAAAAACTAGAGACATCATTATTGTGAGATATTGCGACGTATGAAAAAGTCAAAACGGCATTATGACATAGGATATCTCATCACTGTGAGAAATTATAAGGGAAAATCTCATTAATATGCAATATATTATAAGTGGCATTATGTCATTATGTTGTAATAATGTCATACAAAATCTCGTTATTATGAGATATTGCAATGTGAAAATGACATGCTGTAATTATGATGTAGAACATCTGGTTATTATGAGAAAATATCTCTTTTTGGGAGACATTAAGTCATAAAAACATCATTTTGACAAACATCTAATTGTTACAAGTATCATGTTATTATGAGATAACGTAAAAACTATTATTACAACATTTGAAAAAGTCAAAACGACATTATGACATAGGATGTCTCATTACTGCAAGACATTATCAGGGAAAATCTCATTAATTTGAGATATTATATATTATAAGTGGCATTATGTCATAGAACATCTCGTTACTACAAAGTAAAACAACATATTATATTGCAATGTGAAAACGACATGCTGTAATTATGACAAGAATATCTTGTTATTATGAGAAAATATCTCTTTTTGGGAGAAATGAAGTCATAAAAACAACATGTAAGTATTACATAAACATCTAATTGTTACAAGGAAGTATCGTGTTATTATGAGATAACATAAAAACGAGAGACATTATTATCATTATTGTGTGATGTTACGGCGTTTGAAAAAGTCAAAACAGCATTATGATTTAGTATATCTCATCACTGTGGGAAATTATGAGGGAAAATCTCATTATTATGGAATGTTATATATTATACGTGGCATTACACCATAAAACATCATAAAACATCTTATTACAATGTAAAACAACATAGCATGCCAGACATATGGTAGAAAACATCTCATCATTATGAGAAAACAGCTTGTTATTATGGGAATATTATTATGTCATAGAACTGATAAAAAAATCTCTTTTTATGAGATATGATTTCTTTAAAGTGGCATATTGTGTTGTAGTAATGTCGTACAACATCCCGTTATTGTGAGATATTGCTATGTGACATTATGACTTAGAATATCTAGTTATTATGAGAAAATACCTCTTTTGTGAGAAATTAAGTAATGAAAACAACATATTAAGTGTAATTATGACACTGAAGAAGTATCTCATTATAAGACATGATGTCATGAAAGGCGCCATAATTAAACTGCGGCACCATTTAAGGCGGTCAGCATGATGTGTCGTAATTATGTCATAAACATCTTGTTATTACAAGAAAATAACTTTTTTTATGAAAATACTATTATGTTGTAATTATGACAATTATTTCAACATGTTTTATGTCATAATTATGACATATATAATGTTTTATGGCATAGGTTCTGGGTCATATTTACAACATAATATAAATTATCTCATAATAACAAGATATTTTCTCATGATCACATGATACTTAATAATAATGCTAATAAAGTTTTCTCATAATAAGAGAGTGTGTTCTCGTAATATCAAGATGTTTATTTCACCTGACATCAAGGGTACTAGCCAGGAGTTTGTCCACCTTACTGCCTTCTGAAAAGGCTTTACACTACATGTAAATGAGACGAGGAGGATTTGATTGCATTCAGCCTATGGAGAGCCTATCAGGTTCATCCCAAAAGTACTGGATGGAGCTCCTCCACCATCATTCCAGAGAGCACAGTTCTTCCACCACTCCACAGCTCCTCAATGCTGGGGTGCTTTATACCCCTCTAGCCCACGCTGCTTTTTGGCCGTTGTTCATTGTTATGTTAGTTATCAGCTGCTGCTTTAGTTACAAACAGCAAGTGTAAATCATGGGTCTGTAAACAGGTGATCTCAGGGTCATTCCAAAGCAGAGCCTGTATTTATTCCTGCTCTGCTGTTTTCTGGATAGGTGGTTTTGCTCAGTCAGCCGTTTCTGATCATATTTAATGAGTAAACAGGAAATACAGATGTTCATTAGTATTTAATGGAGCAGAACCTGTCCTAGCTTCTGTGTCCCGGCTGAAACCGTGGAGTTGGTGAGTTTGAGGGTGTTTCTGTTCGCCTGGCCTTCAGGAAGCTGCAGTATAGTTTAGGTGAGAAAGGGATGGGGAACGGCGAGACAGATGCCCAGTGGCATCAGACATCACAGCTGCTATATTTGACCAAAGAACTGCCAATACTGGGGTATGATGTTAGTGCCACCTCAGTAATGCAGTTACAGCGAGGAAGGGGCTTTACATATCGCATTAGCCCCTCCGGAGCGTGAGTAATGTGGCCGTGCTTGTATGGTGCGCCACTCAGAAACAGCAGAATTTCCTTTTAGGGATCGATGAAGTGAATCTTATCGTGTCTTATCTGATTGTAAATACTGCAATTTGCAGCGGCACCTTTAGTGCAGTCCAGCCCTGACGTGATAGATATGAGGCAATAAAAGCAGACAGACTAGACATCAAATTCATTTCTACACTGTAAAACATAATGCATTTAACTCACTGGGACTTCTTTTATTCCTGTCATGGTGGAGGGATACATGCTGCAGGGTGTAGTGCGGCTACAGAAAGTAGTCCCTAAAGAGAACTGCATTAGTTGAGATTCTCCACTATTTTACCATCATCATCATCATCATAATCATCATTCCATATAAAACTCTAGCTGCCCTGGTCTAAAACTGTAGCTGCACTGGTGGGTTTGGATGGGAAATAAATTATGGGCTGTATCTGTGTTGCAGTTCCAGTCACCGTCACTGTAAAAGGAATCAAGTCACTCTAAGCGAACCAGGTAAACCTAAGTATACATACAATATTAATAAAATAAATTTATTTTACCATAATTGTAAATATATATATATACATGTGTGTGATATTTATATATATATATATATATATATATATATATATATATATATATATATATATATATATATATATCATCAACCTTCATTTAAACTTGAAAACACATGAGAAAATAATAATAAAGGAAATATGAACAATTGAATATTTAAAAAATGAAATATAATATAAGAAAATTAGTCAGTAAATTCTCACATGAGATGAAGTAAAAAGAGCTAAAGTGCTTCATTTAAAACTGAGGTCATCTTTGGATGGTTCTGTATGTATCAGATTCCAGGTGTGCAGTGAGTTAAACTGGACCCCCCCAACACAATCCGACTGTAGTGTGTTCTTTAAGGGCCAGCAATAAACAACAACAGCAGAGTAATATAAGGAGGTAAAGCCAGTAAAGCCCTTCTAAATAAATAAAGCCCGGCCCACTTTAACACACAGCTCATACTGATGAGCGCTCTAATGATCAAATTCCAAACAGCAGGCCTCGCTTTCTCTGCCCTGATCTCCGCAAATCACACTTTGACAAATGACCTTCAGTCACACCGGTGACAGCTTTCAGTTTAAATATGCATGCTGCACCGCTCAGAGACACTTCATTACTCTGCATTATTAATTATTACACTAAAAGGATAAGAGCACAGTCGTAGTGTTCAGGGTGACACACAGATTGGGTGAATCCAGGCCAGCAGCAGGAATGCAGCTCAGTCCTGATGTTTTACGCTGATCCTGCAGTGGATTTACTGAGCAGTTTGCAGAATGCAGGTCTTGTTCACTCTGGTCAGGGAAGTGAAGACCAATCCCCATCCAATCTCTGAGAACCTCCAAAATGTGCTGCACTCAACTGCCTTGATTTGAATGTTTGCATCAGTTCCAGAAGAACAGAATATACAGTGTTACATTAGTGCAGTTACTGCCTGCAAAGTCAGCAAACTGGAAATATAAAACCCCTGCGCTTAAAAAAGATGCAGCCATGGCTAACAAGGGGTTAAACTGAGGAATCCTCAAGTAGGTGTTCAGCTGGTTGAGACGGGACATGCAGCTGAGAGAGTGTTTGGGGTAAATAAGACATTTCCGGCTCTGGAGAAAGAAATAACAGTTTATTTGGCCGCTGAGCCTCGGCCCTGAACTGTGCTTCTATTTATCGATCTGGGGAAATAATGCCACCTACAGAGTGAAGGCAGCTCAGAGCTAACAGAGTGGACTGGACTCAACACTGACCTAAAAATCCTTCCTGTAACAAGTGCAGTCATCCCCTCCGCAGGCTACACACTCTCTACAGCTTTAACCCTTAAACCGCAGCCTTATTAGTCAGTTATTAAACCTTACTGTATGAAAACTACTGAATTATTTAGTATCCACTATGAATTATTCAGTATCTATTAAGAATTATTCAGTATTCACTATGAACTATTCAATATCTACTATGAATCATTCAGTATTTATTATAAATTATTTAGTATCGATTATTATATATATACTGTATCTGCTATGAAATATTCAGTATTTACATACAGTATTTAAATATTATTCAGAAGCTACTACGAGTTAAGTTATTCAGTATCCAGTATAAATTACTCAGTATACACCACCTGACTCATCACACACCTGACTAATCACACGCCTGACTCATCACACACCTGACTCATCACACGCCTGACTCACCACACGCCTGACTCATCACACACCTGACTCATCACACACCTGACTCATCACACAGCTGACTCATCACACACCTGACTTATTACATGCCTGATTCATCACTCACCTGACTCATCACACGCCTGACTCATCACACACCTGACTCATCACACACCTGACTCATCACACGCCTGACTCACCACACGCCTGACTCATCACACACCTGACTCATCACACACCTGACTCATCACACAGCTGACTCATCACACACCTGACTTATTACATGCCTGATTCATCACTCACCTGACTCATCACACGCCTGACTCATCACACACCTGACTCATCACACACCTGACTCATCACACGCCTGACTCATCACACACCTGACTCATCACACGCCTGACTCACCACACGCCTGACTCATCACACACCTGACTCATCACACACCTGACTCAACACACACCTGACTCATCACACGCCTGACTCACCACACGCCTGACTCATCACACACCTGACTCATCACACGCCTGACTCATGACACGCCTGACTCACCACACGCCTGACTCATCACACACCTGACTCATCACACACCTGACTCACCACACACCTGACTAATCACACGCCTGACTCATCACACGCCTGACTCATCACACGCCTGACTCACCACACGCCTGACTCATCACACACCTGACTCATCACACACCTGACTCATCACACACCTGACTCATCACACGCCTGACTCACCACACGCCTGACTCACCACACGCCTGACTCATCACACACCTGACTCATCACACACCTGACTCACCACACGCCTGA
>NW_027326649.1:0-2500 GCF_030463535.1 Salminus brasiliensis
TGTGTTAATATAACACAGTGCTAATGTAACACTAACAGCATTAATGTAACAGTGCTAATGTAACACTGTGTTAATATAACACAGTGCTAATGTAACACTAACAGCATTAATGTAACAGTGCTAATGTAACACTAACAGTGCTAATGTAACACAGTGCTAATGTAACAGTGTTAATGTAACACTAACAGAACTAATGTAACACAGTGTTAATGTAACACAGTGCTAATGTAACACTAACAGTGTTAATATAACCCAGTGCTAATATAACATCCGGTGTTAATGTAACACAGTGCTAATGTAACACTAACAGTGTTCATATAACACAGTGCTAATGTAACATCCTGTGTTAATGCTAAAAACACTAACAGCGTTAATGTAACACTAACAGCATTAATGTAACACAGTGCTAATGTAACACTGTGTTAATATAACACAGTGCTAATGTAATACAGTGCTAATGTAACACTAACAGCATTAATGTAACACAGTGCTAATGTAACACTGTGTTAATATAACACAGTGCTAATGTAACACTAACAGCATTAATGTAACAGTGCTAATGTAACACTGTGCTAATGTAACACTAACAGTGCTAATGTAACACAGTGCTAATGTAACACAGTGCTAATGTAACAGTGTTAATGTAACACTAACAGAACTAATGTAACACAGTGCTAATGTAACACAGTGTTAATATAACACAGTGCTAATGTAACACTAACAGCATTAATGTAACAGTGCTAATGTAACACTAACAGCGATGAGTTAACGCTAGCAGGTTTGCTGTGTAGGAGGTTTCCAGATTAAGTAAAACAGTTGAAATCCATTCATAGGTTTTAGAGTTAGGGTTAGTGTTAGGTTAGGTTTAGGTTAGTGTTGGGTTAGGGTTAGGTTAGTGTTGAGTTAGGGATAGGTTAGGTTTAGGTTAGGGGTTATGGCTAGGGTTGGCTAAAGGTTGGGTTATGGAGAGGGTGAGGGTTATGGCAAGGGTTAGGGTTATGGCGAGGGTTAGGGTTATGGTGAGGGTAAGGGTTATGGTTAAGGTGAGGGTTAGGGTTATGGCGAGGGTTAGGGTTATGGTAAGGTTTAGGGTTATGGTGAGGGTTAGGGTTGGGGTTATGGTGAGGGTTAGGGTTATGGCGAGGTTAAAGGTGAGGGTTAGGGTTATGGTGAGGGTGAGGGTTATGGCGGGGTTGAAGGTGAGGGTTATGGTGAGGGTAAGGGATATGGGTTATGGCAAGGGTGAGGTTTAGGGTTATGGCGAGGGTGAGGGTTATGGTGAGGGTTATAGTTATAGTGAGAATTATGGTTATGGTGAGGGTTATGGTTATGGTGAGGTTGAAGGTGAGGGTTAGGGTTATGGCGAGGTTGAAGGTGAGGGTTATGGTTATGATGAGGGTTAGGGTTATGGTGAGGTTGAAAGTGAGGGTTAGGGTGAGGGTTAGGGTTGGGGTTATGGTGAGGGTTAGTGTTATGGCGAGGTTGAAGGTGAGGGTTATGGTGAGGGTTAGGGTTATGGCGAGGGTGAGGTTTAGGGTTAGGGTTATGGCGAGGGTTAGGGTTATGGTGAGGGTTAGGGTTATGGTTATGGTGAGGGTGAGGTGTAGGGTTAGGGTTATGGTGAGGGTTAGGGTTATGGTGAGGGTTAGGGTTATGGCAAGGTTAAAAGTGAGGGTTAGGGTGAGGGTTATGTGAGGGTGAGGGTTAGGGTTATGGCAAGGTTAAAAGTGAGGGTTATGTGAGGGTGAGGGTTATGGGTTATGGCGAGGGTGAGGTGTAGGGTTAGGGTTATGGTGAGGGTTATGGTGAGGTTTAGGGTTATGCTGAGGGTTAGGGTTATGGTTAGGGTTGGGGTGAAGGTGAGGGTTAGGGTGAAGGTGAGGGTTAGGGTTATGGTGAGGGTTATGGTTAGGGTGAGGGTTATGGTGAGGGTTATGGTTAGGGTGAGGGTTAGGATGAGGGTTAGGGTTATGGTGAGGGTTATGGTTAGGGTGAGGGTGAGGGTGAGGGTTATGGTTAGGGTGAGGGTTATGGTTAGGGTGAGGGTTAGGATGAGGGTTATGGTTAGGATGAGGGTTATGGTTAGGGTGAGGGTTAGGGTTATGGTGAGGGTTATGGTTAGGGTGAGGGTGAGGGTTAGGGTGAGGGTTATGGTTAGGGTGAGGGTTATGGTTAGGGTGAGGGTGAGGGTGAGGGTTAGGGTTATGGCGAGGTTGAAGGTGAGGGTTATGGTTATGATGAGGGTTAGGGTTATGGTGAGGTTGAAAGTGAGGGTTAGGGTGAGGGTTAGGGTTGGGGTTATGGTGAGGGTTAGTGTTATGGCGAGGTTGAAGGTGAGGGTTATGGTGAGGGTTAGGGTTATGGCGAGGGTGAGGTTTAGGGTTAGGGTTATGGCGAGGGTTAGGGTTATGGTGAGGGTTAGGGTTATGGTTATGGTGAGGGTGAGGTGTAGGGTTAGGGTTATGGTGAGGGTTATGGTGAGAGTTAGGGTTATGGTGAG
>NW_027326649.1:7500-20849 GCF_030463535.1 Salminus brasiliensis
CCCTACACTGACTCTCTCTCTCTCTCCCTACACTGACTCTCTCTCTCTCTCCCTACACTGACTCTCTCTCTCTCCCCCTACACTGACTCGCTCTCTCTCTCTCTCTCTCTCTCTCCCTACACTGACTCTCTCTCTCTCCCCCTACACTGACTCGCTCTCTCTCTCCCCCTACACTGACTCGCTCTCTCTCTCCCCCTACACTGACTCGCTCTCTCCCTACACTGACTCTCTCTCCCTACACTGACTCTCTCTCTCTCTCCTACACTGACTCTCTCTCTCTCTCCCTACACTGACTCTCTCTCTCTCTCCTTACACTGACTCTCTCTCTCTCTCTCTCGCCCTCTCCCTACACTGACTCTCTCCCTCTCTCTCCCTACACTGACTCTCTCTCTCTCTCTCTCTCTCTCTCTCTCTCTCTCTCGCCCTGTCCTCCTCAGGTTTCCTCCATAAACCGTGTTCTGCGTAACCTGGCCAGTGAGAAGCAGCAGATGGGGGCAGATGGTGTGTATGATAAGCTGAGGATGCTGAACGGTCAGACCGGCACATGGGGGGCACGGGCTGGGTGGTACCCAGGGACTGTAGCACCTGGTCAACCAAACCAAGGTGAGTTTAAAAATGATTAAAGATCAAACAGTTTCACATTTAGTTATTAATTAAACTCGTACCTCCAGATTGGAAAAACATTTTTTCTTTCAATAGAAGAAAGATTTTATTCCAGGTGATTTTGGAGCGTTTCTATTGGTCCGTTCATCGTGAAATTCTGATATAGTATAAAGAACAACCGCAGATTCACTTTATGGAGAAAAAAAAAAAAGAAAAGAAAAACAGAGATTTTGCAGTAGTTGAAAAGGATGTTGAAATATAAGCTTTTGACTTGTTTGGCTAATTCGTATCAAGTACAAGAAAACACTGTGTGAGAAATCATGATAATTCCAAAACTTTGGTAACCTTCCAAATAGTCCCTAAATTATACTTCATTGTAATGCTTTAATTGGTCGTTTAGAACCTTTAACCCAGAATATTTACTGCTCAGGTTCTGCTGCCACATTCCCTGGAGTTCAGAGTGTTTAACTGCAGCTTAATGGGTGTTGCTTCTTCTCTCTCCTGGTACTCTGATAATGACAGTGGCGTGTCAAGGTTAACACTGTGAGCTGGAAGTCCTGTTGACTGGATTCTTGTGTTACACAATGCTGAGCACCGCACGTCTGTGCCATCAGGAGAATTCCAGCTTTGCAGCAGGTCCTGGCAGTACTCTGTGTCGTATGATAAGCAGCTCCTTCCAGTCCAGCGTTGATGGTCCCCTTAATGGGTCTCACAGCACTGAAGATGGCTTCGATGTGTGGTGAAGATAGTTAGAGCAGAGAGTTTGTCGGTCCACCTTCAAGCTTGGCCTCCCCCCAAATAGTGAAGAGGTCAATATGATGAGCATGTTGGGGTTTTCAGAAATGCAGTGATTCTTCATGATGACCCACTCTTGTTTCACATGTTTCTTATGAACGACTTCATAATCATCTCCATCAGCACAAAACATCTGGAGAACAAAACACAAAATCTTCATTCATCTTCTTGCAGATCATTGCCAGCAGCAGGAGAACAGCAGCGAAAACACAAACTCCATCAGCTCCAATGGAGAGGACTCAGATGAGACCCAGATCCGGCTGCAGCTGAAAAGAAAATTACAAAGAAATCGCACATCCTTCACTCAGGAACAGATCGAAGCCCTGGAGAAAGGTAAGACACAAAAGGCCACTCGCTGCATCTTCATCTTCCAGCTAAACTGCAGAGAATAACCAGTCTGTTCATTTCCAGAGTTTGAAAGAACTCACTATCCTGACGTTTTCGCAAGAGAAAGACTTGCAGCCAAAATAGATCTCCCAGAGGCCAGAATACAGGTAAAAAAAACACATACACACCTGGCCTATATCATATCAGATAGAAACCTGAATTTGGACCTGACTCCTCCTGCATGGTGTTAGGTTTGGTTTTCAAACAGACGAGCGAAGTGGAGGAGAGAAGAAAAGCTGAGGAATCAGCGCCGGCAAGCCAGCAGCAACTCCAGCCACGTTCCAATCAGCAGCAGCTTCAGCACCAGCGTTTACCAGCAAATCCCGCAGCCCAGCAATCCTGGTAAGCCCAGTAAAGCCCAAATACTCCCAGTAAAGCCCAAACACTCCCAGTAAAGCCCAAACACTCCCAGTAAAGTTCAGACTCTCTGTATATAAAGACACTCTAAAAAAAAGACATTCATAAATAATGCCACTCTCTGTAACTAGAGACACTCTTAGTACATAAAGACACTCTCAGAAAATCTCAGTCTTTAAATCTGAAGCAGGGTTAGGGTTAGATTTAGGGTTAGGGATTAGGGTTAGGGTTAGGGCTGGGTTCTGAGAGAACACATTTACCTTTAGCTTGTGGAGTTTGTCTCAGTAACACTGGTGTGTTTTGTCTCTTGCAGTGTCTTTTACATCAGGCTCTATGCTGACCAGGTCAGACACAGCTTTGACAAACTCTTACAGTGGCCTGCCTCCCATGCCCACCTTCACCATGGCTAATAACCTCCCTATGCAGGTAATTTCAGCCTCCTATTTTGAACGATGTGTGTTTGACCTTTTGACTTCCGTCACCAAGCGTTGGTTCATTACATGTGGCTGAAAGCAACATTTCAGTGCTGAAGTAACGACTCAACACTGTAAAACAAGTACCATCAAAAACCACACTTACACACACACACACACACATATATACACATACTTATATATACACACACACTAACTTATACACATATATACACACTTATACACACAAACACACACACATATACATACTTGTATATACACACACACACATATATACACATATATATATATACACACACACACACACACATATATATATATATATATATATATATATATACACACACCTATACATACACACACATACATATATATGTATTTACATACACTTACATATACACGTATTTACACACAGAATATCAGAATATTATGACCACCCTGGTTTGGAATGAACCGGTCTCATTATTCTATCAGCTCCACTGACCGTGCAGGAGCCCTGTTTCTCATCTGTTTCTCTGCGGACTCTATCAGCCTCCTTTCACCCTGTTCTTTAATGACCTGGTGGTGATGAGTGTGTTAGTGAGTGTTGTGCTGTGTGTGTTGTCACTGCAGTGCTGAGAATGACCCACCACCTAAACACTACAGTCTGCTCTGTGGTGGTCAGTCCTGTGGGGTCCTGAGTACTGAAGAACAGGGTGAGAGGAGGCTGATAACAGAGTCTGCAGAGAAACAGATGGAGACAGTCTGGACTTATAGATCTACACAGGGCTGCTGTATGATCAGTGGAGCTGATAGAAAGGACAGTGAGTGTAGAAACAAGGAGGTGGTATTAATGTTATGGCTGATCGGTGTATACTGTATACACACATTTATTTACATTTATAAACACTTCTATTTCATATACACACGTATATTCTCTCTTTATAGCCCAGCCAGACCTCTTACTCCTGCATGCTGCCCAACAGTCCGCCAGTGAATGGGCGGAACTACGACACGTACACACCCCCTCATATGCAGGCACACATGAACAGCCAATCAATGTCAACTTCTGGTACCACCTCTACAGGTAGGTGGAGACTGGTTGGGCCTGGTGACGTCAGAGAAGGTTTTAAAACGGATTTTCACTGATTCATGCTCTGTTTTCCTTTTGGGCACCAAAGCGCTCCATCCTAACCTTCAGACTACGACTGTCCCCATCCCCACAATCGACTGATCAGGACCTTCTGTTCATCTGATTTGCTGGGGTGGGAAAGGGGGCAGTCATGGTCATTGGTTAGAGCATTGGCTTATTGATGACAGGGTTGTGGGTTTGATACCCAGGTTCTCCAAGGTGCCAGTGTTGGGCCCTTGAGCAAGGCCCTTCACCTGCTCTACTCCCCGCTCCAGGTTGTGTGTGTGTGTGTGTGTGTGTGTGTTGGATTGGTTAAAAAAAACTTTTCAGTTTGAATGGCTTCAGCCTTTTCCAGACCTCTCTGTCTGGAAGAGCTGAACAGTGGTAGTATTCCTTTAAACACACTCTGCTCTCCTCCTCTTTACGGCCTGCGTCCCAAATCACACACTTCTACACTGTACTCACTGCACTAACCAGTGCACTTCTGGTGGAGCACTATTTTATACACTTGGAAGTGTGTCTGTGTGCAGTTTGGGTCACAGCCTGTGTCATTATTCAGGTTTATCAATCGAACGGAAAAAACATTTGGTCGACATTCAGTAAATATTACCACAAATCTCTGTTTCCATAGCGACAGAAGTTTTACAATCATTAAACCATTTGTTGTAAAAATCTTTTGTATGGAAATGCAGTAAGTTGAGTTTTCACATCATCGTTCAGGATCACGCTCTCATCCAGCCCAGCTTTAACTGGCTCCTCAGTTACAGAACATTCAGAACCCAGTTTATCAAATTGCAGGATGAGCTGTTATTACTAAGAGTCAGGACTGTTTGACTGATGGACGTGTGTGTGTGTGTGTGTGTGTGTGTGTGTGTAGGACTCATCTCACCTGGAGTTTCGGTCCCAGTGCAGGTCCCTGGAGGAGAGCCAGATATTTCTCAGTTTTGGTCCCGACTGCAGTAAAGAGAAACGCTACTTCACCCTCTAACCGAACAGCAGTATTTCACACACACACACACACACACACACACAAGGAAGAGTGTGTGTGTTTCTTCTGTGCGGTGTTGTGTTCTGAGGAATAGAGGGAAAAAATTTCTGTTTAAAGACTTTGATAAGGATGAAGATGAGGAGGAGGAGGAAGAAGGGGAGGACAGCACTGGACAGGCAGAGACCACAATGGCCTTTATTTAAATGGGAAAACTCTGGACACACCATGCTCTGGATTCTTTGATCGTCAGTCTGTACTGAGCCACATCACCAACCCACGTCAGGATCCAATCAAACAACAGAGAAGGAAAAGCTGCTTCCCTCGAGCTTCCGGAGAGAGGAGCAGGAAAAAGGACAAAGCCCTGGTCATCCTGAACGAGCAGCAGATCCTCAGAGGAGCTCCTGATCCAACCGTTCTGTGGGGAATCTGGAATCTGGTTTTAGGAGAAATGTTTTTTTAAAGCTTTAAGCTTTTAAGTTTATTCGCTGTTTAGGTTTAAGCTCCTTTAGAATGATTTTGGAAATTTAACTTTATCTATTTTCTCCCAAAATAATTGATCAATATTTCATATAGATTGTTAAACTTCCTCTCTTTGGGTTGGGACACCGTTGCCGTAGTAATAGCGATCGAACAGTGTCCTACAGTCAGATCATCTGTGATCAAGTAGAAATATTTAACTGATAAAAGAGAACGCAGTCGTTTACAGAACATATCAGAAGCCAGTCCTCACTGATTGTAAAAAAACAGACCAAAGCTTTTAATTTTTTCCTTGTTAGTTTGTTTGTAAAGTTTTGGCTTTTATTTATGGTAATAATAATAATGAAATGTGTTTAATGTGTTTAATTTGAGGTTTTATTTGTGAAGAAATGTTTTTATGAAATTCTGGTAAAAGAATCTCAGTTCAATTTTATTTTAAAACTTTTTAAACAGATTTTGTGGAAAAATTATAAAAACGTTTTGTACAGAATTTCAGTTTTTTTTGTGAAAGTTATTCATTATTAACAATTATTATTAATGTTAATAAAACTATTCTCAGCAGCAGCTGGTGGAGATACAGACACACACACACTGTATTACTTCCTCTTGGAATGAAACACTGTGCTTCAAATAACAAAACAAACTTAAATAACAAAAATGTTTATTAAATCAGAGAAACAGAAACACCAATCTCAGCACCAGAAACACAACGGCGGTTTTGAGGCGTAACTAACAGGTAGTTCAGTTTAGTGTAGTTTACTCAGCTCCGCCCACTGCTCTGATGAGGTCAGACAGATCCTCAGGACAAATAAACGCACTTAAACCCTGCAATACACTCTCACCCCAGCTTCAGTCCCAGTCTGTTAAAGGAAAAAGCATGGTAGGGTGCAGGGTGTGATTACATGGGTTCTAGAAGTCGAGCTGTGCACGGCTGCTGGGGGTGGAGCCACAGACTGGAGATTCCGCTTTACCTTTACTGACCCTGCTGACCGTCTCAGATAAATCAGGAGGCAAATGTAGCTTCTGTAGAGAGACAGAAAGGGGGGGGGGGAGATTAAAAACAGTAACAGAAAAAACAGGGTGTACATGATAAGCTGCAGGGTGTATGAAGGGTGTATAGGCTGAGATGCAGGGTGTGTGGGGGTGTACTGGGGGAGCTGCAGGATGTACAGGTGACCATCATGTCCAAAAACTACAGAACCTTACTGAGTTTGAACTGTGTCATCTCGGATTTAGACGCTGATGAAGTCTAACCCTAATCCTACGGAACAAACCCAAACACACACCTCAGTGTTCCTCTTTCAGAGTCACACCGCGAGTAATCAAACCCTGTTCCTCTCAACACTGAGGGAAGTGCTGGAGGATTACACCCAGCGCACATCGTCCACCAAAGCTGAGCTCATTTAAATATTAATACAGATTATTTCCAGTTTCCCTCTCCGACTCCAACGTTTCCTAAAACATCTCTCGGCCGTGTCTTCACTCGCCCCACACCACGATAAACTCTAAAACCAGTCAGTCTCACTCTGGTTTTATCTGTTCTGTTCTCTGCTTGTCTGTGAGGTTTGTAACCAGTACCTTGCGGGTGTATGATAGTAGTGTGGGCGTGTATGATAGTAATGAGGGTGATAGTAATGAGGGTGTGTATGATAGTAATGAGGGTGATAGTAATGAGGGTGTGTATGATAGTAATGAGGGTGTGTATGATAGTAATGAGGGTGATAGTAATGAGGGTGTGTATGATAGTAATGAGGGTGTGTATGATAGGGTGGGTGTGTATGATAGTGTCGTCTTATTGTATTGTGTTTAGTAATGTCTAAAGCTTAGAGGTATCTTTTGTATTATTAGTCTATTCTAACTAGCTAAGGCTTTTCTTGGGTAAATAGCAAAGTACCTTGTAAGTCGCTCTGGATAAGAGCATCTGCTAAATGCCGTAAATGTAAATGTAAATGTAAATAGTAATGAGGGTGATAGTAATGAGGGTGTGTATGATAGTAATGAGGGTGATAGTAATGAGGGTGTGTATGATAGTAATGAGGGCGTGTATGATAGTAATGAGGGTGTGTATGATAGTAATGAGGGTGTGTATGATAGTAATGAGGGAGTGTATGATAGTAATGAGGGTGATAGTAATGAGGGTGTGTATGATAGTAATGAGGGTGATAGTAATGAGGGCGTGTATGATAGTAATGAGGGTGATAGTAATGAGGGTGTGTATGATAGTAATGAGGGCGTGTATGATAGTAATGAGGGTGTGTATGATAGTAATGAGGGTGTGTATGATAGGGTGGGTGTGTATGATAGTGTCGTCTTATTGTATTGTGTTTAGTAATGTCTAAGCTTGGAGGTATCTTTTGTATTATTAGTCTATTCTAACTAGCTAAGGCTTTTCTTGGGTAAATAGCAAAGTACCTTGTAAGTCGCTCTGGATAAGAGCATCTGCTAAATGCCGTAAATGTAAATGTAAATGTAAATAGTAATGAGGGTGATAGTAATGAGGGTGTGTATGATAGTAATGAGGGCGTGTATGATAGTAATGAGGGTGTGTATGATAGTAGTGTGGGCGTGTATGATAGTAATGAGGGCGTGTATGATAGTAGTGTGGGCATGTATGATAGTAATGAGGGCGTGTATGATAGTAATGAGGGTGATAGTAATGAGGGCATGTATGATAGTAATGTGGGCGTGTATGATAGTAGTGTGGGCGTGTATGATAGTAATGAGGGTGTGTATGATAGTAATGAGGGTGTGTATGATAGTAGTGTGGGTGTGTATGATAGTAATGAGGGTGATAGTAATGAGGGTGTGTATGATAGTAATGAGGGTGTGTATGATAGTAGTGTGGGTGTGTATGATAGTAATGAGGGTGATAGTAATGAGGGTGTGTATGATAGTAATGAGGGTGTGTATGATAGTAGTGTGGGTGTGTATGATAGTAGTGTGGGCGTGTATGATAGTAATGAGGGTGTGTATGATAGTAATGAGGGTGTGTATGATAGTAATGAGGGTGATAGTAATGAGGGTGATAGTAATGAGGGTGTGTATGATAGTAATGAGGGCGTGTATGATAGTAATGAGGGTGTGTATGATAGTAATGAGGGTGATAGTAATGAGGGTGTGTATGATAGTAATGAGGGCGTGTATGATAGTAATGAGGGTGTGTATGATAGTAATGAGGGTGATAGTAATGAGGGTGTGTATGATAGTAATGAGGGCGTGTATGATAGTAATGAGGGTGTGTATGATAGTAATGAGGGTGATAGTAATGAGGGTGATAGTAATGAGGGTGTGTATGATAGTAATGAGGGCGTGTATGATAGTAATGAGGGTGTGTATGATAGTAATGAGGGTGATAGTAATGAGGGTGTGTATGATAGTAATGAGGGCGTGTATGATAGTAATGAGGGTGTGTATGATAGTAGTGTGGGTGTGTATGATAGTAGTGTGGGCGTGTATGATTGTAATGAGGGTGTGTATGATAGTAATGAGGGTGTGTATGATAGTAGTGTGGGCGTGTATGATAGTAATAAGTTAAGATAACACGTTATTGATTGGGAAGGAAATATAATACTGTATAATACTGACAGTATCATGTAGGTGGATGTAGGTGGCGCTAGAGAGTGTTATTTTTCCTGCAGTTCTCTTGCTCTTTTCTCCCTTTGTGTGTGTGTGTGTGTGTGTGTGTGTAGGATGAGCAGGTGTTTCCTGTAGGGCCTGTAGAGTGTCAACAATAGTGAAGCTTCACCTTTAACACCCCGTCACTAAATATTCTCACAATTCACCCTCACCCCCAAAGCACCCCACACACATACTACACACTGCCCCTGACTGCACAGCACACATACACACAGGTCCAACACACACACACACACACCAGTCCAGCCTCAGTTTGTTGGAACCCGCTCTGTGCTGTGCTGTTTAGCCTTATCCAGCAGTCAGCGGAACCGGCCTCTCATTTAACCTTTCTGTTTCTCCTGCTGCTCGACCACCTCAACAGGGCTAGCTTAGCAAATGTCCTTCCAGCAGCAGCCGCTCCATCATTACTCACTCGAGTCCAGACGTCACACAGACTGCTGTCCTGCTAACTACGCTAATGCTAACCAGCTTCTCCGAAGAGAGAGAGAGAGAGAGAGAGTGTTCAGGTGTGTGTTTACAGTGTGTTCACAGGGGCTGCTGAGTGAAGGTCAGACAGTGTGAGGGTTATATTACTGCTGGTGCTCCTCTACTGTCAGAAGAGGTTATTACACACCCCAACACACACACACACACCCCAACACCCCCCCCCCCAACACACACACACACACACACACACACACCCCAACACACCCCCCCAACACACACACACACACAGCCTAATATTACAGGGAGAGATTTTAGACACAGAGAGTAAATAAAACAGAGCTGCAGCTGTGAGAGAAATTAAACCCAGAATGAGCTCTACACCTCCTCACACCCCTACACCTCCTCACACCCCTACACCTCCTCACAACTCTACACCTCCTCACACCCCTACACCTCCTCACAACCCTACACCTCCTCACAACCCTACACCTCCTTTCACCCCTAAACCTCCTCACAACCCTACACCTCCTCACACCCCTACACCTCCTCACACCAGACACCTCCTTTCACCCCTAAACCTCCTCACACCCCTACACCTCCTCACACCAGACACCTCCTTTCACCCCTAAACCTCCTCACACCCCTAAACCTCCTCACAACCCTACACCTCCTTTCACCACTACACCTCCTCTCAACCCCACGCCTCCTCACTCATACAACTCCTCTCACCCAGATAACTCCTCTCATTCTTACACATCCTTTCACTCTTAGACCTCCTCTCACCCAGACACGTCTTCTCACTCATACACATTCCCTCACCCGACACCTCCTGACACTCCTACATCACCACTCCTAACACATTCCTAACCTACTTAATACTTATTTTACTCCCCAACACCTCCTTACATGCCTTAACATTTGATCATACCTCACACACTAACACCTCAACACAAATCCTAACATCCCATAACACCACATTTAGATTCTTTAACACCTTTTTATACTTTAACCTCTTCACACCTCCCAAAACATCACCTGACACACCCACAGGAACATGTCTGAGTGGTCTCAAAGGTCTGACTGCTCTAAGGGATGAGGGGTGTTTTAATCAACCAACTGATAGATGTGAGCTGACACTGCCGACGGAAATGAGCCAACCAGAATTCCTCTGAAAAGAAGCTCAGCTCAGTTGCTCACGTTTACACACAAACATCTCACACAGCTCAGGCATTCTGGCTAATGTGGAGGAAACACTGTGAAACACACACACACACACACACAGGCAATTCTCACGAGGGGTTCTGCTTCTTCAGGGTGTTTAAGAAAAGAGTTCCAGAGAAGGCCAACCTACAACACACACACACACACACACACACACACACACACACACACACACACACACACTCTATTCTCTTCTGACAGGTTTGCGTGAGCAGCTTGGGTGTAAATGTGTGCGTGTGTGGCATGACATCAATTAGTGATGTGTACAAATTACTTTCATTGAAAGCACACACACACACACACAAACTCCAAGAGAAGGCATGTCTGAGGTGCAGTGATGCTGTAAGTCTGTAAACCTGTGAGATTAGAAACAAATTCTGAACAAAAACCTGATCAAAAGAAAAGCCAATGAATACTGATACCAGCAGCCGACACGTTTCATCTAATTACACACTCCCCACCTCACCAACTCAACCCACCCCAAACTCACCCAAACTCATCTCCACTCACGCTAGACACACTTGCCTCAACTCAACATAACCCAGATTAACTCAAAAACAGTTGCTGTGTTAAGATGGGGAGTCAGAATCTCCGCTTTACAAACTTTTGTGATCATTTTTGTTGCTGTTTAAACTTCAACACCAAGAGAACTGCCACAAACACTACAATACCTAACAAGCTTGGAGCGTGTGAATCATATGAGCATTATAGAGCATTATAGAGCGCCCCCTACGCTTCCTGTAGTGTATTACAGTCTGTCAGAATGAGCGTGTGGATCATATGATCATTATAGAGCATTATAGAGCGCCCCCTACGCTTCCTGTAGTGTATTACAGTCTGTCAGAATGAGCGTGTGGATCATATGAACATTATAGAGCATATTAGAGCGCCCCCTACGCTTCCTGTAGTGTAATACAGTCCGTCCGAATGAGCGTGTGGATCATATGAACATTATAGAGTGCCCCCTACGCTTCCTGTAGTGTATTACAGTCCGTCCAAATGAGCGTGTGGATCGTATGAACATTATAGAGCATTATAGAGCGCCCCCTACGCTTCCTGTAGTGTAATACAGTCCGTCCTAATGAGCGTGTGGATCATATGAACATTATAGAGCATATTAGAGCGCCCCCTACGCTTCCTGTAGTGTAATACAGTCCGTCCGAATGAGCGTGTGGATCATATGAACATTATAGAGTGCCCCCTACGCTTCCTGTAGTGTAATACAGTCCGTCCGAATGAGCGTGTGGATCATATGAACATTATAGAGCATTATAGAGCTTGGACTATGGTATAGATGGTTTGTGCAGAGCTTTGGCTCAGACACAGCAAACTGTAGCTGCAAAGTGGCAGCAGCCTGGCCCAGACACAACTAATCAATCACAGCTTTGCCTGAGGAGCAGAACCTTCACAGCACTGACGGATCATCATCAAAACACAATTCCAGTCGGAATGCATTCGTCATTCCGAAACATGTGAGTCAGCTGGAACATGTTTATCCTAATTTGCCAGCACAGGTGCTGACTGGAATCTGACTGTTACCATGAAAGCCTGAGACACTCCAGTCAACCCTAGCTTTCTTTAGCTCATGCTAACCCTCAGACTCTCCCCTCACTAGTCTTTACACTGTCCCTCACGCTAACCCTGACGGTGCTGCTTGAAAGGTGTGTATGAGTGAGTCATGCATTTTCTCACCAATTCCCCTACCTGCTGAAACAGGGACATGGGTAAATTCTGGACCCAGGGCATGCTGGGTAATTGAATTGTCTTTTAGCCACCAGCTGAACTTGCCAGTCACTCAACAGTACACGTGTCAACAGTGCTGGGTTGTACAGTGTGATGACAACGTTGTTACAGAGATGTTGTGTTAAAGAGGTGGCGTTGTGTTACAGAAGTGTTACTGATGTGTTGCCAGTGAGTTGGTGTTGTAGGGGTGTTGTAGGGGTGTTGTAGGCAGGCCCGTACGGTATCTGCACCTGCATCCAATGAGAACTCGTAGTACAGTGTTACAGAGTCATTCACTAAGTTAAGAGACTAAAGCTCACAATCGACGAGAGACTGAAACAGTGGCGTTTGTGTGCAGCTGAAGAACAACATTTTATTAAGTGCTTTAGATCCTGAAATGCACTTTAATAAACTATAAGTTTAATATTAAAAATGTGTCATCAGTTTCCATACCATCAAAATTCAGATCAGAACGAGCGTTCTGCTGTTTTTTGTGGAGCAAAAATAATTACTGATCCTAAAGCCGCAGGTTCTTTTAGCTATATAATGATCTAATTTTTCATTTTTATTTTACTTTCATTTTCTATTAACCAGCACAAAGCAGGCTTCACTAAGCTCCGCCCTCCCTGCGCTACACTTGAGTTGTTTGTTCTGAGAAAAACACGTAAATAAGCTTTGTGTTGAAGGTGCATTACAGGTGAGTTACAGGTGTGTTGTAGGTATGTTACAGGTGAGTTACAGGTGTGTTGTAGGTATGTTACAGGTGAGTTACTGGCGTGTTGCAGGTATGTTACAGGTGAGTTACAGGCGTGTTGCAGGTATGTTACAGGTGAGTTACAGGCGTGTTGTAGGTATGTTACAGGTGAGTTACAGGTGAGTTACAGGTGTGTTGTAGGTATGTTACAGGTGAGTTACAGGTGTGTTGTAGGTATGTTACAGGTGAGTTACAGGCGTGTTGTAGGTATGTTACAGGTGAGTTGTAGGTATGTTACAGGTGTGTTGTAGGTATGTTACAGGCGTGTTGTAGGTGTGTTACAGGTGTGTTGTAGGTATGTTACAGGTGTATTGTAGGTGCATTACAGGTATGTTACAGGTGTGTTGTACAGTGGGGGAAAAAAGTATTTAGTCAGTCACCAATTGTGCAAGTTCTCCCACTTAAAAAGATGAGAGAGGCTGTAATTGACATCATAGG
>NW_027326649.1:21049-36049 GCF_030463535.1 Salminus brasiliensis
TCTGAGCTGTTTGTCTGGTGTTTCCTCCTGCGGAGATAAAAGGTGTGGAGCTGAACAGCTGAACCAACCGCTCATCCATCCGCTTAGAGAGGTCATAGCAGTGTCCAAACCGGGGCGCGGAGGTCAGCTCAGTCTGGACACAAAAACAATTTTGTTACCATTTCTAAGTAAGGTACACTCTCAAGCACACTCTATTCCCCATATTTAGTCACTTCCACAAGAGTTTGTCCGCCTTCATGTAAGAATTCCAGGTGATAATCGTGTGTAATGGTTTACGCATCACATTCAGATTGAGCGCAGTCTGAAGGAGGCTACTGCTGCAGACACTGATCATACAGTAGCTGACAGCGTACTTGGAGTATTCTGTCTCCATATTGACTTGTGTTTAGTAGAGTCTAAGATTAGAGGATCTGAACTTTAGTCTATTTAAACTAGCTGAGCTTCTTCTTCAGTAAACAGTGAAGCTCTTCTGTAAGAACTTCTGGAGAAGAGCGTCTGATAAACGCTGTAAATGTAAATATTCATCCCACAGGAGAGCTAACGAGCTTCCAACGCAACACAAGTACTGTGAGACACCAAAGAAGAGGACCTGCGTCTGAAGACACACATTTTAAAACATCCAGGGTTAGGGTGTGTGAGAGAGAGCTGGTGGGTGGGTTGGGGATAGGGCCCCTGAACTTGTAGCATGCCCCTAATCCTCTCTGACATGGATCAGTGACCCCACCTGTTGCTGCTGGGCTCAGGTCAAACCCTTCAGAACAGTCTCTGTACATCTCTATACACCTTTATAAATTTCTACACACCCGTGTGTGTGTGTGTGTGTGTGTGTGTGTGTGTGCATTACAGGCAGCAGGAGACTCTTTATTAGCAGAAGAGAGATGAAGCAAGTGTGTAGGATCCACTTTAATACCAAATGGTTTTCATACTATAGTCCCAAGAGGTTCCACACTCGGCTCAGGCCGTGTCGTTCACTTGCGGCTCTCACCAGTACTTTCACAGCGCTTTCACATTCAGCTGCAAACAGACGTTCTCCGCAGGAATGACCCACAGTCCTTTAGTCCAGGACCTGAATCCACTCCTGCAGCGGTTCTCTCTGAACATAAACACTCAGCACTCTGTCAGCTGAGATCTAGAACCGTATTACCCAGTCATCGTTGACACAGGAAATCTTACTGGGACTCTTTCACACTGAACCCAGAACCGGTTTAATTACATCCCAGAGAACAGCGACTATGTGGGAGGCGCTTCAAACAGACAGACAGACAGACAGTGGAAACTTTAACTCCTGTACCTGTGGAAGGTTCTGGTAGCGCCAGGCGATCTTCATTGCATCCGGAGTTTGTGTGTCTGGAGACGAGACAGACTGAGCTACACTCGAGCTGACATCATCCAGAATTGGACAGGGAAGATCCTGCAAAACACACACACACACACACACACACACACACACACAGATTAACAGAAATTAATAATGGGAGCCAGGCAAGAAGACAGGTGTGCCCTGACCCTAACCTTTATGATCTCCACAGAAATGCACTGACCAACAGAACGGGCTGCTTTGGAGCAGTCACCCAGGCTTAATGCCAAATGTGGGCTAGAGGGTATAAAGCTGTGGAACTGTGTTCTCTGGAGTAATTGAGAACCATCAAACAGGACACTTTAGCAACCACTTGTTTCTTATGGCTCGGGTCAAAGTTTATACTGTGTGGTGGGACGAGGGGTGGAGATGCTGGTGTTTCCCCCTCTCCTGGTGCTGGGAGCTCAGGTGCAAGGGATCAGGGAGGCGTTATGAGCCCCTTAAAATGCCCCAGCTCACTCACATGAAATGGGAGCCGAGAAAGCTCTGACAAAGAGCAGAGAGAGCTGGAGAGGTGAGGGGGACCGGAGAACTAAGCTAAAGTGTGTGTGAAGCAGAGACTAAGCTTAAGGCTACATGACCTCTTCAAGCCAGTAGGACTGTGCATCTGTTATGGGTTTGGTGTCTTCACATCGTGGTCTGGGAGTGTGCTTGTGGGACTTTTTTGTGAGGTTTTCCAGTCATGTGACTTTGCTGATGCCCAGGCTGAGATCACAACTGGTTCGAAAAAAACAACAACTGTGGACTCCCTGAGTATACGGATTATAGGGTTATAGTCTCAGACATAGGGTAAAATAAAGCGGTCAGATATAGGGGTTAAATATAGGGGTCAGATATAAGGGTTAAATATAGGGGTCAGATATAGTAGTTAAATATAGGGGTCGGATATAAGGATTAAATATAGGGGACAGATATAGGGGTTAAATAAAGGGGTCAGATATAGGGGTTAAATATAGAGGTCAGGTGTAGTAGTTAAATATAGGGGTCAGATATTGGGGTCAAATATAAGGGTTAAATATAGGGGACAGATATAAGGGTTAAATATAGGGTCAGATATATGGCTTAAATAAAGGGGTCAGATATAGGGGTTAAATATAGAGGTCAGGTGTAGTAGTTAAATATAAGGGTCAGATATAGGGGTCAAATATAAGGGTTAAATATAGGGGACAGATATAAGGGTTAAATATAGGGTCAGATATAAGGCTTAAATAAAGGGGTCAGATATAGGGGTTAAATAAAGGGGTCAGATATAGGGGTTAAATATAGGGGTCAGGTATAGGGTTAAATATAGGGGACAATATCTTTTGTTTTGAACATTTTATAAGGCGAAAACTTCACATTAACTCCTCATGACTCTCACACTGCAAATCCACTGGCTCTTAGTCCACATAACTAAGACCCATGGCAACAGCACAGGGAGCTCCCCCACAATCTGCAAACAGCTCCCTCTCTGTTCAGGTACAGCACACACGGCTCACCACAGACACCAGAACTCTCAATTCTGCACTGAAGCATATTTGAAATCTAATAATAGACATATTAATAATTTACAAAATAATTTTACAATTTCCTCTCATTAACACAAAGACAGATGATGAAGTTTCCTTTATTCCTTCAGGTCCAATTTTTATTTTCCTCACTGAAATGAAAGCGTGTTACAGCAGGGTCAGGATTCTCTTATGGAAACACTCCACACACACACACACACACACACACACACATATTGAAACCTGTGAGATTTCCATCTTAAATAAAGCAGATTTCTGCACAATACCTGTATGATGTCATCTGGGTGGTCCCGGCAGAAGCCAGGTAGAGCTGATGTCCGCAAACCACACCTTCGGCCAGGAAATACTGCAGCAGCAGCCTGGAATAGCTATCACTCTGATCTTCTTCTGTCAACCCCCCCCCATGCACACACACACACACACACACACAAACACACACACATATATATACATTTTTATATTATAACAATAATTAACAATAACTTATTTTTTAAATAACCATTACAGGAACAGCTTTTATAACAATCTCAAATATTACTGTAACTTTATTTCTGGGTTACTGACAGGCAGAATAAACATAATTATTATTATTATTACTATTATTATTTTTAATGATAATATTAATATTAATGAATGTTGGTAAAACTACGAATGAGAACTATTATGCATAATATTACTAGTTAATTAATAGTTTGTTGAATGCTGTTATTATTAGTTATTATGCAAGTAGAACAGATTTCTTTAGTGTCTGAATAATGTTTATAACTTTAGTTAGTCCCCACGGTCAAGAGAAACATTCCTCAGCCATTCAGTGTGTCACTGAGGAACCCTCAAAACTCCCCGAACTCCGCCCCTAAACACACCCGAACCCCTCAACACCGCTCAGCCCCCCAGCCCACCCCTTCAGAAAACCCCCCTCCCCATCCCATATTGATGTGTTTCTGGGTCAGTTCCCTTTGTGGCTTTCAGAGCTGCTCACAATGGCCCCAGACGGGCCCTCAGGGGCCGGGGCCAGTATTGTGCTGCCGATTCTATGGAAGGGCACAAATGAAAACCTGCGGGGGCTATTAGCCAGGCGGGGGGCAGTTAGTGTGAACTGGAGGAGGAGGAGGGCAGAGACTACAGAATGGTGGGATGCATCAGTCACTCCGACGATTGAGGACTACAGAGAGTTGTACAGAGAAAAGAGAGAGAGAGAGAGAGAGACAGAGGGGGCGTGCAAGCTGCAGGGTGAATGTGGGTCAGAGCTGTTTCCATATTCTGCCTGTCACCGTCTCACTGATTCAGAACGAACCACAAAACACCATAACCACCACTACTACAGCTCATAAACACTACATAACGCCACTACTACAGCTCATAAACACTACATAACGCCACTACTACAGCTCATAAACACTACATAACGCCACTACTACAGCTCATAAACACTACATAACGCCACTATTACAGCTCATACACTACATAACGCCACTACTACAGCTCATAAACACTACATAACGCCACTACTACAGCTCATAAACACTACATAACGCCACTACTACAGCTCATAAACACTACATAACGCCACTACTACAGCTCATAAACACTACATAACGCCACTATTACAGCTCATACACTACATAACGCCACTACTACAGCTCATAAACACTACATAACGCCACTACTACAGCTCATAAACACTACATAACGCCACTACTACAGCTCATAAACACTACATAACGCCACTACTACAGCTCATAAACACTACATAACGCCACTACTACAGCTCATAAACACTACATAACGCCACTATTACAGCTCATACACTACATAACGCCACTACTACAGCTCATAAACACTACATAACGCCACTACTACAGCTCATAAACACTACATAACGCCACTACTACAGCTCATAAACACTACATAACGCCACTACTACAGCTCATAAACACTACATAACGCCACTATTACAGCTCATACACTACATAACGCCACTACTACAGCTCATAAACACTACATAACGCCACTACTACAGCTCATAAACACTACATAACGCCACTACTACAGCTCATAAACACTACATAACGCCACTACTACAGCTCATAAACACTACATAACGCCACTACTACAGCTCATAAACACTACATAACGCCACTATTACAGCTCATACACTACATAACGCCACTACTACAGCTCATAAACACTACATAACGCCACTACTACAGCTCATAAACACTACATAACGCCACTACTACAGCTCATAAACACTACATAACGCCACTACTACAGCTCATAAACACTACATAACGCCACTACTACAGCTCATAAACACTACATAACGCCACTATTACAGCTCATACACTACATAACGCCACTACTTACAGCTCATAAACACTACATAACGCCACTACTACAGCTCATAAACACTACATAACGCCACTATTACAGCTCATACACTACATAACGCCACTACTACAGCTCATAAACACTACATAACGCCACTACTACAGCTCATACACTACATAACGCCACTATTACAGCTCATACACTACATCACGCCACTACTACAGCTCATAAACACTACATAACACCACTATTACAGCTCATACACTACATAACGCCACTATTACAGCTCATAAACACTACATAACGCCACTATTACAGCTCATAAGCACTACATAATGCCACTATTACAGCTCATACACTACATAACGCCACTACTACAGCTCATAAACACTACATAACACCACTACTACAGCTCATAAACACTACATAACGCCACTATTACAGCTCATACACTACATAACGCCACTATTACAGCTCATACACTATATAACGCCACTACTACAGCTCATTACACACTACATAACGCCACTATTACAGCTCAAAAACACTACATAACGCCACTATTACAGCTCATAAACACTACATAACGTCACTACTACAATCATAAACACTACATAACGCCACTATTACAGCTCATACACACTACATAACGCCACTACTACAGCTCATAAACACTACATAACACCACCATTACAGCTCATACACACTACATAACGCCACTATTACAGCTCATAAACACTACATAACGCCACTATTACAGCTCATAAACACTACATAACGTCACTACTACAACTCATAACACTACATAACACCACTATTACAGCTCATAAACACTACATAACGCCACTATTACAGCTCATACACACTACATAACGTCACTACTACAGCTTATAAACACTACATAACGCCACTATTACAGTTCAGATACACTACATAACGCCACTATTACAGCTCATAAACACTACATAACGTCACTACTACAGCTTATAAACACTACATAACGCCACTATTACAGTTCAGATACACTACATAACGCCACTATTACAGCTCATAAACACTACATAACGTCACTACTACAGCTTATAAACACTACATAACACCACTATTACAGTTCAGATACACTACATAACGCCACTATTACAGCTCATAAACACTACATAACGTCACTACTACAGCTCATAAACACTACATAAACGCCCACTACTACAGTTCAGATACACTACGTAACACCACTATTACCGCTATGGGTACACAAACTTTGAAATAAAGAATCATATTATTGATATTTATTAATATGCACTTATTTTATACATTGTGTTAAAGTTTAAGCAAACATTTGCTGTACTGTCTCAGTATTGGGTCTTTAGTCTGAATACATCGAAATAATCAAATCAAACTGAACTGTGTTTTTGTGACACTATGAATCATTTTCTAAAGAACTGCAACTGTATCACTCCTTCTATGAATTCATTAATAATTTAATATTTATTTCAAACAGTGTAGAACAGAGTTGTATGGATATGTTATGATGACATCATGTAAACACTTTTACCCCCCCCCCCCAACTGAGGCGAATGAGCTCACCTATGAGCAGCAGACTTCCCACTGCTAACCCCCCACCTGCAGAAGACAAACACACACACACACACACACACACACACACAAACACACACACACACAAACACACACACACACAAACACACACACACACACACACACACACACACGGTGAGTGTATGTAGAGAACCTCAGGGCTCAGACATCAGGATTTCTGGGGAAATCTAGCTCGAAAACTTTGGGCTAAAGTCAAGCTTTACTGATAGAAGCAGAACTGAGGGTCCTCCCTCTCCCCATCACACACACACACACACACACACACACACACACACACACACACACACTCTCTCTCTCTCTCTCTTCCCCACCCCAGTTTGCCCACCCAGCGCGCGGTCCAGCCCTGTCACTCCGCAGGACGTGGTGAGGAGCGCGCGGCCGGTGTTTCGTGTCCCGCGGAGGTGCGCGCGCCCGCCGCTTCTCCGAAAGCTGCTGCATGCTGAACTCTGCACGGGCGCCGCCATCACACTGCACGCACACTGTCTGCGTCACACTGTCTCCTCCTGTCAGAGACGGGCTGCACAGCGCTCCACCAATCAGAGAGCGACTTACTGCCGCGGCGCCAATCAGAGGAGCGCGTGTTAGACGCAAGGGTGAAAAGATCCGGAAGTGGAGGAAAACATCAAAGAGCTGTTAAGGTGAGAAGTAAAACCACGCGCTGTCTGCGCTCCAACACCGTTCAGAAGGCGGGAACGAGCGGCGACCCTCTGCAGCGCTGGAGTTCTGGAGGGTCAGTAAGGGGAGGGTCAGTAGGGGGAGTCAGTACTGGAGGGTCAGTAAGGGGAGTCATTACTTGAGGGTCAGTAAGGGCAGTCAGTACTGAAGGGTCAGTAGGGGGAGTCAGTACTGGAGGGTCAGTAAGGGGAGTCATTACTCGAGGGTCAGTAAGGGGAGTCAGTACTGGAGGGTCAGTAGGGGAGTCAGTACTGGAGGGTCAGTAGGGGGAGTCAGTACTGAAGGGTCAGTAGGGGGAGTCAGTACTGGAGGGTCAGTACTGGAGGGTCAGTAAGGGGAGTCATTACTCGAGGGTCAGTAGGGGGAGTCAGTACTGAAGGGTCAGTAGGGGGAGTCAGTACTGGAGGGTCAGTACTGGAGGGTCAGTAAGGGGAGTCATTACTCGAGGGTCAGTAAGGGCAGTCAGTACTGAAGGGTCAGTAGGGGGAGTCAGTACTGGAGGGTCAGTAAGGGGAGTCATTACTCGAGGGTCAGTAAGGGGAGTCAGTACTGGAGGGTCAGTAGGGGAGTCAGTACTGGAGGGTCAGTAGGGGGAGTCAGTACTGGAGGGTCAGTACTGGAGGGTCAGTAAGGGGAGTCATTACTCGAGGGTCAGTAAGGGGAGTCAGTACTGGAGGGTCAGTAGGGGAGTCAGTACTGGAGGGTCAGTAGGGGAGTCAGTACTGGGGGGTCAGTAGGGGAGTCAGTACTGAAGGGTCAGTAAGGGGAGTCAGTACTGGAGGGTCAGTAGGGGGAGTCAGTACTGAAGGGTCAGTAGGGGAGTATTCGGTGTGAAAATGAGGGTGCCACCTGTCAGAAATGAAAATAAGGGACACCCACCACAGTTCCTCTGGGCCATGACCACCATGGGCTCGACTACAAGCATGTTTGATCTAGGAAATGTGTTTATATATTAAAGAATAAACGTTTTCTCCTGACAAATGTATTTATTTATTTAATAACTGTTAATCTATTGGTACCATTGTTCTTTAAATTGCCATATATCATATTTATACTGGCGACTGTGTAAAATGAAAGATCATTTATTTGACTTTAAAAACTCAACATCCTAAACCGTATCAGTCTCAGGAGATGAACAACTGTGACACTGACTTGTCTGCAGTGTTGCTCTCTGGATGTCAGACTGCCCACCGGTTGGTTCAATACCGGACACAACGTTTTATCAAAAAAAGGACGATTTCTTATTTTACAGGACAGGTGGCAACCCTAGTGAAAACTCTAATTTAGGTACTAAAGGTGGGGTTAGCCATGGCACGAGGGAGTGTGAGTTAGCCAGGGTGTCTCAGATCAGAGTGCTGCAGGTGATCTTCCTTCACCTCCTAATCAAAACAATCTGTGATTGGTCACAGAGTTGTGGGGTTGAGCTGCCACTGTTGGGCCCTTGAGCCCTTAACCCTCTCTACTCCTGCTTACACAGTCAGTATATTAGTACACAGTAGATCTCTGCTGTCCAGTGAAAGGCCTGTATGTGTGTGTTTCTGTCTTTAGTTTCGCCGTGGTTTGAACCTGTAGCTGCTCTGTACTGCACGGTCAGTAATTCTGGATGAACGGACCAATAGAAATGCTCTAAAAGAATAAACTCCTGACTCAGAACGCTTGCCTTCTCCTGTGAAGTCAACGTTTTGGAGATATACACATCTATACACACACACATATACATATATATATACACACACACACACACATATGTATTTTATACTTCTACAAAATTGTTCTCATATCCTAGTTTAGAAAAGGTTCAGCAGAGAAGTTGGACCTTGCTCAGGGGTCCAAGAGTGACCCAGTATAACATTAATATCCAGTATGAAGTTCTGATAATATTAATATCCAAATATTCTATAAGTGTTTGTTAGTGTTTATAAGTATGAGTTTGTTTTGTTTATATGTTTATGGGCGTTTATAAGTTTATATCTGTAGGTTATGAATGTGGCGCACTGCCCCATTATTTTGCTCTGTGGGCTCTAACGTGGTGGAACACAGTGATGGTGTTCCTTCAGGGAACGTGTGAGTGTGTTATTTGTGTCCCGTCAGTTTTATGGGTGTGTGTCTGTCTGCGCTGTGGAGCACACATACAGCCATAACATGTCATTCCTTTCCTAAAGGGTGTGTTTGTGTTTCCTGCTGCGGGGTCAGCGCGCTCCTTCTGCCAGGTTAAGAATACGGACCCTCAGCCAGGAGGGAAGTGTGATAGCCATCGGCGGAGTGTGTGTCCGCGCTGCGCTGAAAGCAGAGGAATAGGGTCGGATCGGAGCGCCGATAGGGAGCGTGGTCAGAGTTATTCTTCATTCTCCAAAAACAACAACAGCCTGTGTGACGTGATGAGAGCCGGACAGTGGAGCGGGACAGACCGGCACAGAACAAATAACCGTCCTGCGTTCCAGTGGTTCTGCATGGCTGCACCCAGAATGTGTTTGAAAGGCCTGACTGATAAAGATCAAGTTTTCGTCGCCATTTCTGGAGCTGAAAGCTGTCACAGTAAAGATCCGTCACGTCATTCAGAGCCCAAATCAGCTGGAGGCATAAACGCCCACAACTGAACTGACCACAGATGAGCCTCGGCTTTCTGATCTCACACCTAATCTGGGCTTAACAGTCATGATTTCAGTGAGTAGGGATGAAACAGTCTGTGCAAGTGTGCGTGTCTGTGTGTGTGTGTGTGTGTGTGTGTGTGTGTGTGTGTGTGTGTGTGTGTAGTTCCTAAACAGATCCCCTCAGTGGTCATTAAGGAGCCAATGAGCATAAAGAATACCCTGATCCTCCTCCTGCCATTCAGGCCAAGCCACCTCCAGAGGAACGGCCCCACGCCCCTGTTCTTCTGGGTCCTTTTTGAAGCTCTGTGATATTTGACTCTGTCCAGACCCAGATTCTCATCTCCTTTAGCCCCCCCTCCACCCCAAAACCTGTCCATCTTGGGCTTCACTGATTCTGAAGTGCAGGAGCAGCAGAGAATCCCCTCAAAGAAGACCCAGGAGAAGCCACCATTGCAGAGAGGGAGGGGGAGAGAAGGTTTTCTCTGCTCAGTTTTTGGACCAGAGCCGATAGACTCTTCTTCCACCAGTCAGGCAGAAACACCTCTGGAGGGGCTGGGGATGCAGGGTGTTACTACATTTCACATTTATGTGTGTGTGTGTGTCCTCTCTGCAGAGTGTGCAACACTTGTGCAATGCTGCACAGGGTTTTGGGCAGAGCCCTCGGCTTTGTTGGCTTCACGGTCCAGTACGGCTGTATAGCACACTGCGCTTTCGAGTACATAGGAGAGTTCGTAATGGTGAGTCTGTTTACTATGATTCACTGTTCACTCTGATTCACTTCAGACTGAATCACTGTTCACTCTGATTCACTGTTCACTCTGATTCACTGTTCAGACTGACTCACTGTTAAGACTGACTCACTGTTCACTCTTATTCACTGTTAAGACTGATTCACTGTTCACTCTGATTCACTTCAGACTGAATCACTGTTCACTCTGATTCACTGTTCACTCTGATTCACTGTTAAGACTGACTCACTGTTCACTCTGATTCACTGTTAAGACTGAATCACTGTTCAGACTGACTCACTGTTAAGACTGACTCACTGTTCACTCTGATTCACTGTTAAGACTGAATCACTGTTCAGACTGACTCACTGTTAAGACTGACTCATTGTTCACTCTGATTCACTGTTAAGACTGATCCACTGTTCACTCAGATTCACTGTTGAGACTCATTTACTGTTCAGACTAATTCACTGTGAGGTTATTGATTAGGATACTGGTCGGTGTGTGTGTCTGCAGTGCTCTGGACCGTCGATGGAGCCGACCATCACTAACCACAACGTCGTTTTCTCAGAGCGCATCAGCAGACATCTGTACCGGATAGAGAGGTGAGTGTGCATGTGTGTGTGTAACAGACATTAGTGTGTGTGTGTGTGTATGTGTGTGTAAGTAATGCTTTCCATTGTATGTTTTGCAGAGGAGACATTGTGATTGCTAAGAGTCCGTTTAACCCGAGGATGAATATCTGTAAGAGAGTGATCGGACTGGAGGGGGATAAAGTGTGTACCAGCGGACCCTCAGACAGCTTTAAGACACACACTTTTGTAAGTGTTTCTGTATCAAACTGCAGACGAGGACCTGCTGTTCGAGTTGTGTGAGACAGGGAAGGGTGTTTTGTGTCTGCTCTGCTGCACACAGGATTAGATATTTTTGATTGGCAGCAGGATTCTGGTCACAGGTGTGTAAACTCCAGCCTCTAGTCCTGCAGTGTGTCTTTCCACACATCAGTGAAAGAATGGGAGGTTCTAAAGAGCTCACTGAACTCCAGTGGGGTTCTGTAATAGGAGACACTCCCTCCTAGATATTCCAGCGCTTAGGAACCACAGCGGATCAGTAAAACTATAAATCCGGTCACTTTAATCAGTGCATTTTAAGCGCTACTGTTTTGCCTGTGGGGGCGCTCACGGTCAGCAGGGGTTTTTAGTGATTTTAGTGATGGTTACAGGAAGAGGTATCTGTCACAACATGCAGTGCTGCAGCGCCCCCTGCTGTGTATGGAGCTGCGTAGCTGCAGACTGGTCAGAGTGCCCATTCTAACCCCTGTACACCATCTCCTACTATAGACCCACGAGTGCCAGGACTCAACCTCTGGAATAATGGAAGAAGGTGGTTCTGGTCCTCTTTTCTTCCCCATGTTACCTGTAATAGTACATTTCCATTACCAGACACAGTTATTTACATTATACAGCAGAGATAGCACCTCCTAGTGTCAAAGTTATTGAGAGAAAGTTATTGAGAGGTTTTGGGTGTGTGTGTGTGTGTGTGTGTGACTGTAGGTGCCAAGAGGTCACGTGTGGTTAGAGGGTGACAATCTTCATAACTCCACTGATTCGCGCAGCTATGGTCCGGTCCCCTACGCTCTGATCAGAGGACGAGTGTGCATAAAGGTAAGAAGAGAGAGAGAGTGATGTTATTAGCCGCGTAGCTGCAGCGCTAAGTGATGGGCTGTAGGCTTCTGTTACATGGGGAATTTTCTCTGAACTGCTGCTTTAACCAGTGGGGGTCTTGGAGGGTTCTCACAGGTTCTCTGTTCCATCACAGCTATGGCCTCCTTACAGTTTTGGGGTTCTGAGTGAGAGTCCGAACAGCGGGAGAATGGAACCCAGAGACTGACAGAAACCAGCACTTAAATAAAAGGATATTGATGAAGTGTGCATTCTGTCTTTATTACATCATCAGTGGAATCCTGATCAGAATAATCAGCCTCCGTCCACGCTGACACACTCCCAGTCTGACCAGGTCTGTTGGGTCAGTTGTCCCTCAGACTCAGTCGAAGTCTTTAGTGTTCTGTAAAAGGGTTTGATCTGGCCGTGATCTGACAGCACTGCCGAAGCACTTCCCCTTACAACCGTCACACACTGCTGTCTGTCCTGAAAGTGCTGGGAGTTAGGTAGAACACACACACACACACTCATACACTAAAGACCCTAATAGGGGGAGGAACATTTCCCTTGAGGGTGAGGAGGAGAGGGGTGCTCATCAGTTGGCATGAGGGCAGGCTGGATCTGACAGGCCTGACCTACATTGCTACACGCTTACACACCCTCACACACACACACACACACACACACACACACACACATACATTATGAAGTGCTTTATGAACACAGTCACAGCACTTGTGGGGGGATTCCCTCTGTCCTGTTCTCCTTTCCCACAAGCAAACCAAGAGCCACTGAAGCAAACAGAGGATATTCGGGTCTTGACTGGCCTTCAAGACCTTCAGGCAAAGAGCTGGCTAACAACACTCACACACACACACATACACACACACACCTGATCAACTCTATGAATGTAGTCTGAAAGCTGAAATGAAGGGAAATGTCGGATGTTTGGAGCGGGGTGTATTTTTGGAGAAAACACCCCCTTCTTCATCACAGCTGTCAGCTGAGGTCCACTCCCATTAGTGAATACTGACCAACACTGACCAGCGCCAGGGGGTGTTATATTTACACACCCATCTCTTACAGAGACAGAGCAGGAGGTGGGGGGTGAATGTGTGTGTGAGTGTGTGTGTGTGTGAGTGTTTACTTGTAGTTAAGAAGCTGAATGGCATCCAAAACTGTGTAATTATGCAGAGGAACACAGCAGACTACAATTACCACCAGCTCCGGAAGAGCCAATCAGGGTCCAGCACAATTACCGCCCCAGTGCAGAGCTCGGAACACAGCAACTGTTTCAGACAGTCAGCAACCAGTTACAGAGTCCGAGAGGCTTTCAGTCCATTAACAGAATGTCCCGCACAGTGTGTGTGGGGGGGGGGTCAGAGACGTGCGGGGACAGTTTGGGGACAGTGTGGTATTTCTCTCGGAAGGTCATGATGAGCTTCTCTAATCTCCATCCTGAACAGATCGTCAGTGTTATCAGAACTCGCTGGGTTCTCTTTCAGCTCAGTTTCCAATGGCGGGGGGTTCCATTGCTTTGTCCGAGTTGGTACCTCTCGGCATTCGGCCCGGATTTTTGGGGGGCGGGGTTGGCACTCATTGGTATGCATAATGCAGATTTGATTGACAGCTCTTTAGGAATCTTCCTGGTTGTTGTTGATGATTCTGGAAGTTCATTCTGTTCCTGCTCGGTGGGGGGCGGAGTCTCTGCCCTGTGTGACCTCTCAGCTTCACCCACACACACACACACACACACACACACACACACACACACACACTGCTAATGAACTCAGTAGAGGACAAATAAATGGAGTGGAACAGTGTGGCGTGTGCTGAAGCTGAAGGATGTTTGTAAGTTCAGAAGTTCAGAGGTTTAGTCAGAGGTTCTGCTGAAGCTCAGCAGGAAGCATGAAGACACCAGCTGCTGTTCTACTGAACATTCAGAGATGGAACTTTTCTACACTGTCTCTGTGGAGTCTCTGTGCTGTCCCACTGTCCCGTTGTCCTGCTGTCCTGCTGTCTCTGTGGGGAGGATGGAGAGAATCACTGATGTTTTTTTCAGTTTTCAGTACGAGTGTATTCAGCTGTTCCTCAGTGAAGTAAATATACTGTACAAATTTCAGACAGAATTAATATAGACCTAAATCACCAACACGCCAGCATTTCAGAACTCATCTAAAATGAACATTAATGCACAATTAAAATGGAATTAAATGGACTTGAGATGAAGGGGAGTCTGATCTGTTGTGATTTTATTGATACTGACATCAAACTCCAACTGTCCATCATGATCTGTGTTTCCTTCTAGAAGCTTCTGTCCCTGAAATTCCTCAGAGAGGAGCAGCTCTATTGTACTGGACCCGGCCGCCACTCAAAGGCTAACAGTACAGCTATTTAAACATAGTTCCCTGTTGGTCCACAGGCCTCTCTCAACACACACACACATACACACACACACACATATACACACACACATATACACACACACACGTAATAAAATGAGCAGACCTGGAATGAGGAAATGTTCCAATTTCA